>NC_135696.1:22586114-22675876 GCF_964276395.1 Gasterosteus aculeatus | reverse complement strand
TCATCGTGCACTACGTATCCTTCGTCCTCCTCTCCGACCTCAAAGCCTTCCTCCTCGTTCCTCTGCTCTCCCTCTCCCTCCTCCATCTTCTCCTCCTCTACTGCCGTCATCGTCCTCTCTGCTGCTGCTTCATCATCGTCATCATCATCATCTCGGGCCGACACCTCTTCAACCAGCGGCTCCTCCGCCTGCTCGTCTGCTGCCTCACCGGTCAACTCCAGCTCAGACACGTCCATCACCATGGAGTCCTCTGCATCCTGGTCGTCATGGTTACCGGCGAACGGGTTCTCTCCCTGGAGGCAAAAGAATGATCAGTCGAGACGGGGACAGTGAACGCACCGCGGGGGCCTCTGGGGCACGGGCACCGTGAACGCACCTTGAGGTAGCTCTCCAGCTTCTTGCCGATGAGCTTGTGGTTGAGGATGCTGCGAGCCACGGACAGACTGGCTCTCTTCGACTGCTCCATCATCCCCTTCGACACGGAACATCAGTCGTTAACCTACAGCGCTTTAGGCTTTTTTCCCTTTGGTGTTTGAGGTTGTACATCACACGTCCTTTACCCACAGCGACTTACGATACGTGCATTTCAACCACGAGGAGACAGTATGTCTGAATTCATCATGTGACACAAAAGCAAACTGGTTTCACTTCTTTTTAAACAGCAGACCTTCAAGTTCTAGATTAAGACAGAAAGCTTCTTTGGGATTCAGAGGTCAAACTCGTAGCGGCACTCAAGAAGAATGTGTCGAACGTAACCGTGGCAACGGCTCCCGGTTACCTTCCGGTTGTAGTTGTGGTCCGGAGACTTGATGTGTTTCTGGATCAGGTGGGGCTGCATGGGGATGAAGAGGTCGCAGGCTGCGCAGTGGGCAGCCTCCACCTTCCTCATGAAGTGCTCCATGCCGAGCTCTGGGCGGAGGAGACGCACGCGTTAATACCTGTGCACGCACACACACACGCACGCACGCACACACACACACACACGCACAGACACGCACCTCTGGTGAGGTCCTGCTCCCTGTACACCTGGCAGATAGCAGCGCTGTGGTTCTCCAGCTGCCCGACTCTGTAGTCCGTCTTCTTGAACTTGTTCTGCAGATACTCCTGAAAGAACAAACACACTTTTATTCTCTCTCACGACTATTTCATCCCTCTTTCCTGGTTCTCTCCCATCTTCCCCCGTTTAGGTTTATGGGTTTTAATCCTTCGGCGGCCTTTAAACAAACCAACATTTTAATGCTTTTACAAACAAAGCTGAAAATAAACTGTTTCCCTGCTATTATGGGGGATGAAGCCCCGCCCCCTGAAAAAAGACCCAATGGTTATTTTTATTCTGGGCGCACAATGACACACGGTCCGTCCCAGGACGCCGTGGAGGCATTAAATGGGCCGGCGGGGGAGATGCTGGATGAAGCTCAGTCACCTGCAGGAAGTCCGTGGTGGGCTTGGACAGCTGGCCGCACAGGAACTTGAAGTGGTCCTTGTGGAAGCGACTGTCCAGGTGAGTCTCCATCTCCTCCTTGTAGAAGGAGCGGAACTTACAGACGGAGCAGGCGAACATCACCCTGAAAGACATTCAGACACATTAGAACTGTGACAGCACTGCATTGGTAGAGGTGTTAAACATTAATATTAGAACGAGGTCAAAGTTAACGCTTTAATCTAAGAGTATCGTGGATGGCAAAATATTTTACGGCAGCTTTGTTCCCTCCCGGTGTGCGTTGACCCCTGACCCCTGAAGCCCCGCCTGCTGCAGTCAGTCAGACGCAGAGAGCGAGACTGTAGCTGGAGAAGCTTTTTGCATTGGAAGTAAAGCAGAGGAATTCCTCCACGTGTCAGATAGACCGACGAGTGCAAACGGACCCCTTTAGGACTGCTATGCTAAGCTAGCTGCTAGGCTACTTCCATCTCAACATCTACCTGCAGAGGACCACCACTCTGTCCCTAAAAGACAGTCATGTGAAAACGTCCTGGCTAAATGTGGGGAGATTAATTAGTACATGTTTTTATCAATTGACAGCCCTACATATTATATAGTGTAACTATTTATAGAATTATATATAATCCATATATATTCATCCCGTATTATACTTTGGATTGGCACTGGGTATAACCTCTGTAAAAACGTCACCTCTCCAGGAAGCCCCGCCTCTTCCTCATCTTGGGGTGCTTGTCCTGTGTTTGGGGCAGAACACTCGTCTTCTGCTCCTGTTTGGGCGAGTCTGGGAGGAGAGAAGGAGAGCGGAGGTCACGAGCCGCAGGAGGACGAGAGCCGAGGTCACGAGCCGCAGGAGGAGAGGACGAGAGCGGAGGTCACGAGCCGCAGGAGGAGAGGACGAGAGCGGAGGTCACGAGCCGCAGGAGGACAGGACGAGAGCGGAGGTCACGAGCCGCAGGAGGACGAGAGCGGAGGTCACGAGCCGCAGGAGGACGAGAGCGGAGGTCACGAGCCGCAGGAGGACGAGAGCGGAGGTCACGAGCCGCAGGAGGACGAGAGCGGAGGTCACGAGCCGCAGGAGGACGAGAGCGGAGGTCACGAGCCGCAGGAGGACGAGAGCGGAGGTCACGAGCCGCAGGAGGACGAGAGCGGAGGTCACGAGCCGCAGGAGGACGAGAGCGGAGGTCACGAGCCGCAGGAGGACGAGAGCGGAGGTCACGAGCCGCAGGAGGACGAGAGCGGAGGTCACGAGCCGCAGGAGGACGAGAGCGGAGGTCACGAGCCGCAGGAGGACGAGAGCGGAGGTCACGAGCCGCAGGAGGACGAGAGCGGAGGTCACGAGCCGCAGGAGGAGAGAAGGAGCCACGAGGATCAGCTGATCTCACCTTTGTCTGCAGCAGGATCCGTCTCCTGAAACACAAGACGACACATTTCATTTCCCTTTACTGGAAACTACTTTATGTGGTTTATTATTATTATTATATATTAAGTTAATTACAGTGAAGAAATAAGGACTTTAACCGCAAAGAGAATAAAATAATAAATAGTCCCAAAATGTCATCACAACAGTTTTCCCTGCCACCAAATTAATCAACTTTTTGAAAAGAAAACGTTTTGTTTACAGCGGTTTATTTTTGAAAACGTAAAGTGTTTAAATACAAACAAAAATGAATAAAAATGTCAGATTTGACTCACTGTCTTTGGTTCACTGTCGTCCCCGTTGTCCTCTGCTGGCTCTATTGAACACAAAGCACATGGACATCAGGCGTAACACATACGTGTGTGTGTGGATATTAGAGCTGTCTATAGAATCAAAATATTAACCTAGTTTGTTTAAAGCACTGCTATGCTAAGCTAGCTGCCAGGCTACTTCCATCTCAACATCTAACGTTAGCGCGTGCAGAGGACAGCGTGTCCCTAAAGGGCCGAGGATAGAAGACGTCCTGCTAACTGGGGCAGACTGTTGCACGTTAAATGATGGAGAGTTGAGGGCAAAGTGCACGAGGACGACAGGAAGAGACGTGTCAACGTGTTCCTGCCGCCAACAAAAATAAACTACACACAAACGTGTGTAGTTTTGTGTTTAAAAAACAAAAACAGGGTGTAAAATACACGTTAAATACCCTGAGGAGCTTCGGCCTCGTCGGGTCGGTTCATCTTGGACTCCGGCTCGTCAGCCTCCGTGAGCGACTGCTTCCTCTTCTTCTGGACATCCTGCTGTGGCTTCACCTGCTACCGTCCACACAGTCAGTTCCTCCCCACAGGCAGAGCCCCCCCCCCCCCCCCCCCACACGCAGAGCCCGAACTACAGTCACGTAGCCAGCGGGACTAATGTGGTTCTAGTCAAAGCCCGTTATTCATGTACGATGCTCGTCCTGAGGACGGAAATCAATAAATCAAACACACAAGGGGACGTCATTGGACGCCTCTGGGCGGGGGGGTTGTCCCTTTTCTTACTGTACAAAGGGGAGTCTGGTGTGACTATTGGACTTTGGCAGAGGGTTCAGAGGGGGCTAAACATCTGCCCCCAGGCTGCTCGGGGCTGGAGGTACTTACTTTGTTGAGGGGTCTCTTGCGGCCCCGCTGGCGGCCGGCCCTCGGGCCCCCTCCAAAGTGCCTCCCGGGGAAGTCGTGGGGCCCTCGAGTGGAGCCCTGGTGGAAGCCCCCGCTCTCAGGGTACATGCGGTTGGACAGGAGGGATGGGAGCTTTCCTCTACCACCTCCGGGGGGGCGGCCGCGCTGCACGCCGCCCCCCTGCCCACCTCCGCCTAGAGGAGGGGGTTCGGACCTGCGGCTTCCAAACCCTCCACCACCAGCTCCTCGACCCACGGCACTCCCACCCCGTCGGGGCGACCGCCGGCCTGCGGCGGGCCATCCTCCACCTGCAGAGCCTCCACCCGGGCCACTGTTGAAGGACTCCCTCATATTCTGTCGCATCTTAGCGACTCCGTAGGAAGAGGAGGGGCTGTCGAAGCCTCCTCCTCCCCCCCCCCCGCCCAGCCCAATTCCCCCGCCGAAGCCAGAGCCTCCTCGCTGACCCAGCAGCATGTTGTCCTCGCGGCCATCACCGCCGTAACCATAGCTACCGCCGCCAGATCTGTAGAGATCTCGTGAGGAGGGGAGAGCGGAGGCCCGCGAGTCGAATGACTCGTAGTGGTCATACCTGCGGGGAGGGAGGGAGAGGGTTGATGGAGACGAGCAGAGAGCAAGGAGGGGGGAACTCGCCTCTCCGGGGTAAACTAAAGCCAGAGCAAAGGGTCGGGTCACATGGAGGATGAGCGAAACAAGAAGAGATGGACTGGCTTCACGTGCAACGATGTCATCGGTTACAAAACGTTACTGCACTTCATGCACCGTCACCGCCCGAGCTCCTCGAAGCAACGCGCCCACTGGAGGACTCAAGGCTTCTGCACGAGTCGCTCTCAAACAGGAAGTGGGCTTCTGTCACCAAAGTGTAGAATCTTAGAGACACTGGTCCCAACCAACCACAGGACGCACCGGGGTACTAGTTTAGGTTCTGACCGGTCGTTGACCGCATTAACCGGCAGGAGTCGTAGAAGAAAAGCTTCTCAAAACGCTTTTCATACCAGACAAAATGAAATGAGAAGAATTTGAAAGCTCAACGCGTTCGAGTCCTCGGTTCTCCTGGACGGGACCGTCGGCAGCCACCGCGCGAGCTTCATCGCCATGGATACGGCGAGCCTCCTCATTGAGCGGAGCGGTAATGGAACGTGCGAGACCAACATACTACGAACTAAATGGCGGCAAGCTCTCGCGGGTTAATACGCTGTGCTATCAAACATCGGGGAGAGCGTGTGCATGCGGGGGCGGATATTACCGGTCGCCCCGAGTCCCCTTCAGCCCGCCCTCCAGCTGAGTCAGCATGTCCAGCCGCTGGTTAATCTTGGCGATGACGGCATCTGCGTTTGTGCCGGTGGACGAGAGCAGCGACGCGCCGGAGAGACCCCTCTTCATGTGGCCTCCTCCTCCTCCCCCGTAGCCCCCGAGGCCGGACACGGAGTCTTTGTAGCCCCCCCCGTAGAGGTCGAAGCCGCCGGAACCTGACAGGGTTCAGATTTATTAATGAGACCGATGTGTTATGGGGATTAAAGGGGAGAGGTGGTTACAGAAGTTAGATAAGCAACAAGAGAAGGAACGGTTAAAGAAAAACATGTATACGTGTATCAGGAACATAACATTGTGTGGTTTAGCATATTCACTCGTTCCTCACTTCTGCTTCCTGAGCTGCCGCCTCCCCAGCTGGAGTAACCTGCAAGAAACACACACACCATCAAACCGCTTTAATGCATTTTATTTTATTTGATCTTTTAAAGCTTTACAGAACACATGAGACTTCCTCTGTGCTGATGATCAATATCCAGATCAGCAATGAGGCAGAGCTGTACACATTTAAGAGTTGTGTCCTGTTCAAAAAGGCAAAAACGTGTAAGAATAGTGTCCTTTTGATGACGGTTTTAAATGTACTTTATAGACGCATTTCCCGTGCAACTTATAGCTAAACAGTTATTCTTTATTTGCTTATTCGAAGCAATAAAATGTATTTTCCATGACTACCAATTTCCCCCCAAACACCTATTTTGGGTTCTGTTTCCAACCTCTGGAGCAATCGGCGGAATATCGCGGTTTAAGCAGCTCGTTGTGGCTCAATAGAAGCGGTCATTCCGCTATGGAGCCTCCCGTTTGTTACCTGTCATTAAATGAAGGATTTAACGCACTCACAAGCCACATTTAACAGAATTAGCCAGCTCACATCAGCATCGCCGTAAACACGCCACAACAATGGGCCGCACCTCCACCCTACACGTTAGCGAACAAGCGGCTAGCTAGTGGCTAGCACGGCTACATTGCGTTAATGTTAGCTAACCGGTCGGATACGACGTTCGATCAGAAAATAATATAATATATAACGTTAGTTAATGAATCAACAGCTGCATATGTGTTGATATATAAACGTTAGCTAACGCGTCTTTGTCCCACGCTAAGCTAACGGTCACATCCAGCAGGAGTTGGCTGCTGCCATTAGCGAGCTAGCGGTGCGGTTTCACGGTAACAAAGCGCGCGGCTAACAAGAGAGCTAATCCACAAAGGTGTCCGCGGTGACGGCACACGGCCACCGGCTAAGGTGCTCAGTTACCTGAACCGTAGCTCCTGCCGTCCATGGTGCTTCACTGACGGTCAGCCGTTAACGTTGCGCCTCCGGGTCGAGGGTCGCTCTGCGAAACACGCGAGGGTCCGATGCGCGAGAAGGAAACAAATAAAAGAGATATCACGTGACCCCCAGTGGCTCCTTACGCCACGCGCATTCAACTCGTTTAACCCAGTGAGCACATGACGTCATTCAACGTTGGAATTGGGTCTGAACGGCAAAGACCTCATTCCAACCGGCTAAAAAGTGGAACTTTCCACTGATTGCGTTCATTTAGGTTCCACTTCAAAGGCAGATTTTAGGGCAGCTTCTCGATTGCACATTTTATTTACAAGAGAAAACCATTGCAAAACATTCAATTCTTGTTTGAAGGACGCGTATCCTCAGTTAAGAGGACTCAGGCAAAGCGCTCAGGAAGCTGCAGAGATGGAACCTGCTTTACAGATGTTGGCGTGCTGCTGCACAGATGTTCCCAATAACTTGCCACAATTGTGTTGCCTGATTGCTGTTGCAAGAAGACATCGTCCGCTCTTCTTATGTGGATCTCTTTCATCTAGAGTCTGAAGAGGTGTGTCTTTAGTCTGAAGATGTGAAGGCTCTCTGTGGTCCTGATGTCTTCAGAGACCTCCTTCCACCATTTAGGAGCAGGACAGCAAAGAGTGGAGATCTAGTCGAGTGTTTTGCTCTCAGTGAGGAGGAACAAGCAGTTTATCACATGCAGAGCGGAGAGGTCAGAGGTCGGGATGTCGGGTTGGACTCGTGAAAAGTTAAAAGCTCTGAATTATATTTATGTACATGAACATTTAGTAAAACTTGTATTTGCAAACATCGGTTGTGTTGGAGCACTAAGTTTCCCCTGCGAACCACCCACCTGTGCACCTGGCCGGACTGCGAGGGCGGAGCTAGCGCGTCTCGGCCGGCGGGTGGGCGGGGCTTCGGGCGTGAACAGACCCACCTGTCCACCGTCAGCAGGACGCCGCGGCGGCACTTCGTGTTGGAGCGCGGACGGCAGGTACGTACACGTACGATGGGAACTTTGTGGTGAGGGTCTCAGGAGGGACGTTGCCGCGCTGCGTGGCCGCTTCCGCGTTTGCGTCCCGGAGGAGCCGGACGGGAGCCGGACGGGGCGCATTAGGGAGTAAGGGGAGAAAACACCATTAAACGTGTCCCGTGTCTTTAGCGTCGAACCGTCTGAGAATATGGCGTGTTCCTACGGCAGCCCAGAGAGGACAAACCGAGGTCCAGGGAGGAGGAAGTAGAGCAGGTGCTCCTAACCCGAACCGCAAGGTTGGCCCCGCCCACAAGTCCCGCGTCAAAGGGTCCCCGAGCAAGACACCTGACACCTCGAGACGCCTCATTTAAGCCACAACGTGCGTCCTCTCCGCTAGATGGCGCCAAACCCAGCAGATGCACCAGGTGTGTCGTCACCAGCGCGGCGAGTTACTGAAAATGAGGGTTTAGTTAGTTACTAGTTACTTCTTTTAAAGGTAATTGAATTACTCGCCAGTTACTGTGTATCAAAAGTAATTAGTTACTCTGGAAAGTAAATTACTTTAATGTCTGCTTTTTAAATGTAATGAATATAAATAGTAGTGAACAGTCAAACACAATAAACATGTTTTTTAGACCTATTTATTGTAATCAACAGGCCTTCAAATCAAGCAATAGTACAAAAGCCCTTTTTAATACTTCACTTAATACAGAATAACAGTTTGAGGCAACTGACTGGATGACAGGATGCATCTCATCTCCAACACAGCGAGCGATCCGCTCTGCCGGCCCATCGGCTGCTCTGCAGTCCGTGTGAAGAGGAGCGCTGGTTGTTGGCGTGGCGCCGCCTGCAGCATCCTGCGCTCTGTCCTCATGAGCGACGCGACGCTGTTTACGTGCACGTACGCGACTATTCTGTGAAATACTTTGTTACATGCTCGTTACCGCTAAAAGTAGTGGAATTACAGTAATGTGTTACTTTGTAACGCGTTACACTGGTTGTCATCATAGACGTACATACATAAAGGCCTGTATGTACGTCTACGGTTGTCATCTGCTGCGTGTCCCCGTATGGACATTAGCTCCAGGGACCCAAACTGTCCTCTGGAGCTCATTCTAACCCGGCTTTGTTTTCTCAGCACCGATTGGCTCCGGCGCTCGATCAGAACTTTTCAGACGTGACCAATATTGACTCTTGACATTGTTTATGTGCCCGAGGATTTATAAAAGAAGCTTGATTCATTTGTAGACGCTTGACAGACAGGTCTTAGTTTCCATTCAAATCAAATAGTTTACAGGACAATCACAGTACTTTTAATACTTGGCTTCTTTCTTACGGGACTCGTATGAAGGAAATAATCGAATTAACATTTTTGTTTTATCAGATTTATCTTTAAACGTGGTGCTTTCATGTCATAATGTGAGTCTCTTCTGTCTAGTTTCCATGGATACCAGGACGAAATACATTTGTACCTGCGCCCTAGGAGCGGTGACACTCATCTTCTATCTCTGCTTTGGGTGGAACCCCAGGAGCAGCCCAACCGAAGCCCCAGATCCTGGACCATATCATGTGGCCTACCCACGGAACTACAGGTTCATCATGGACGACACGGCCACGTGTCGCACCAGGACCCCGTTCCTGCTCCTCATGGTTCAAGTTGCAACGGCTGACGTCGCGGCTCGGGACTCCATCCGCAGGACGTGGGGAAGCGAGAAACAGGTTCTGGGTCAGCTGGTGGAGACTCTCTTCGTACTGGGCCTACCCGGGGGAGCTGACGCCGAGCAGCAGCAGGAGAAGCTCCGACAGGAGAACCTGCAGCACCGCGACCTGATCCAGAGTAACTTCCAGGACACCTACCGCAACCTGACCATCAAGACCATGACGATGCTGGAGTGGCTGGCTGCGCACTGCGCCGAGGCTTCCTACGTGGTGAAGATCGACGCCGATATGTTGCTGCACGTCCCCAACGCGTTGAAACTGCTGCTGAATCCCGGCACGGCCAAACAGAACTACATGACTGGTTTGGTGTGGTGGCACAGCCCGGTTTTAAGAAACCCATTCAACAAGTTCTACATACCGGAGAAGGTGATGGCCGAGCCCGAGTACCCGCCGTATCCCCTGGGCATGGCCTATGTCATGTCCCTGGACCTGCCCGCCAAGATCCTGGCCGTCGCTCCTCACATCAAACCCATCTTCATCGAGGACGCCTACCTGGGGATGTGCCTGAAGCGCCTGGGCATCTCCCCCACCGACCCTCCGGAGGACACCATGTTTATCGTGGACCCCAAGCATCCTCTGAGCAGCTGCAGCCTTTCTAAGGTCATCGCCGTGACAACGACAAGCGTCCCACAGATGGTGAGCTACTGGGAGAGGAGCAGACAGCCAGACGCTCAATGCTGAGCCTTTCTGGTGGGTTACCAGGACAACTTTATCTGGAAGAGCAGGATTTGTCGGCTGTCACGGAGTCACAATCCGCTCATCTTCTTCCTCTTTGGTTTTTATTTGCGGGATTACTGCGTCATTCGTTGTTAATATGCACGTGTTAGCGGCTCGTCTTCCTCTCCTCGTCTTTGATAAAAGGCTTTCCTCCTCATTTAGTAAGAGAAGCCTGAAGGCAAGAAACGGTGCCGTGAAACCAATGAGGTGTTTTCTTCCCGTTTCCACATGCTGCACTTCAGCAGCAGGAGATCCATCACATGTAGTTCAGATTTGTTGTGTAGAATCTAAAGATCTTTGTGAGCTTTTGTTAAAACGCGTTAAACGTTTTACGTTTGAATGGATTCGTGCAGCCGCGGGCGATTTATGCGACTCCGTTAGAAGTGACTTTTCCGTCCCACGGCGCCGACCTTCCCTCCCAGTGTCGGTGGACGACGCCGTCCTTTGCCAGTGCTTTGATTTAGGGAATGCTGGCGATAACTGGTGACCCTGAATGCCTCCTGTTGCTGTTGATGGAAGCTTTCAGTCGCTTTGAGATGGCTGGACTAATTATCTGACTCAGTCGCCTGGATCTGAAGCAACATTAATGGAGGATGACGTCGGCTGGACGAGGTTCAGATGGGAAAGGGTTGATTGATTTGTTGGAAGGTTCTTCTGCTCATTCCATCTTTAAATGTCTGCCATGTTCTTTCCCTCAGTGATCTCAATAAAGCACCAAAACTCTCCTATGAAACTCTTTACCACCGTGTCCCGTCAATAATATACATTTGATGCCGATCAAACATGTCCACACAGCTGGTGTCCTTCACACATCAACGTGATAAAAAGCTGCAGCTTCAGCGGCTCCATGGAAGCCCCCGCAGGGGAACCGGTCCGTCCTCGAGCCCAGTCAGAGGAAATGTTTGAAAATGATCCATCTTACTTTGCTGTTGACAAGCCTGCAAATCAGGTTTCCTCAAACCTTTTCAGAGATCCCACCCGAGACACCGGCCGAGGAACGTTCTCACGGCTTCTTCCTCCTGGTGAAACTGCCCACGTCACAGTCAGCGGGGCTCAGAGCTCTCGGGCTTTTATTTGGAAAGCAGTTTGTCTTCCGGTTTCAGTCCGGCCTTTATGTATAAAAGTATAAACCAATTTTCAAAAGTATTACGACAAACAACAGTTCAACAAAGTTCCTCTTAAAAGGTCACGAAACCACCAGGATTCATCCTCTGGGGAGCCAGTGACTGCTATGATAATGTACCACTCATTCATCAGCTTGCTGGTCTTGAACGTTGAATAATTCATAATAAGTGGACAAAAAGTGCTTCGGGTTGAATGTAGTTTTGACTCGGTTCGTAGGGGGGCGGGGCATCAACGTAATCATGAGTGACAGCTTATCAAATAAGGCTGAGGGCAGATTCAACCACGATTAACCGACCGGTGGGACGAGGACGCGGGGACACGGTCACCATGGTTACAGAGGGGCGGCGCCTGTGTTCCAGTTCGTGTCTGTGAATCTCCTTCAATCTCTGCCGAACTCCATCGCGCGGATGCTGCGTTTGCGGAAGTGGGAAACTTCAGTGTTCTCGCTAAACAGAACGTTGCCTCCGGTGCAATGGTTTTACATGTAGTGTATAGAAAGGCTTGATTCTTAAGTCTCCTGAAGGTTCACAGGGAGTATCTAAAAATATAGAAGTGAAGAATGAAAAAAGTGATAGAAGTGAGTAAAAACTTTATTCAACCCGAAAATACTCATTTTTCAATGCTCAAGACCAAATCTTAATCGTTAAGGGTTCTTTTTGTTTGTCAAATGATCAAAACCTTTGACCTGGAATTGACTCCGTACAGGTCTGATTTATCTCAGCAGCATATCCCAGCATGCAGTGCGGACCGATGAGGATTTCATCCATCCAGGATGGAGGCAGGTGAGCCGACAGCGGTGGAAGCAGGAGTTCACTTTATACCCTTGAATATAAATTTTATATTTGATATAACATCACATCTTAGTTTAGAAGCTTCTTTTCTCCAGGTGATTAAACTTAATACACACGCTCCTGAATGCTCCACATTCCTACTCCTCAGATGTCCCTGAACTTCACTCAAACCGAAGCAAGCTTTGGACATTTTAATAATCAAACCCAGACGGACGCAGTGAGATTACTTTACTTTCAAATCAGAAGGAAACTGCTATCTCCAAGCTTTTCACAATAAAACGTCTTTTTTTGATTAAATGTGGTTCACAGGTGCAGCCCCCCTCGGGGGCGCGCTTCGCACGGCCCCGCCCACCTCCCTCAGCCCGGGTTGGAGCGCGCGCCTCCCGCAGTGAGTGAGAGTCGGGCGGGACGGACGCGTTGCACAGACATGAAGAGGACGTGCACGGATTGAGGCCCCTGCACGCGCACGCCGGGGATTCAACGCGGGTTCTGGTGGGGACGAGCCGCTTGAGCGCACTCCCGCGGACTTTAGGATAACTTTCACCAAGGTGAGCTCCTCTCGTGCGCCTTCTTACCTGTGCACAAACGGTACGTTCGTGTTCTCACCGGCGTGTCCCGTGTTTACGTCATAGCTGCTATCTCTCTATCTATCATTAATCGGTTAATCGGGTCGTAATCGATCCCTTCTCCGGCGCGTCCACTGTTCCACCGGGTCGGGATGGGAAGCGCTTCCATTGGGGGGGAGGCGGGGGGGGCTTTGCTCTTCGCATCTGCAGACAGATGTTCTCTGTCGTTCTTCGACCTACTGTCTTTTTTTGATGAATCTCTTTTTCTACCTGCCTTCTGACATTTGATTTGAAGCGATTGATGACGTCACAGTATATTTATCCGTCACGTGATGAAAGGGTTAAATTAGACATGATGTCTTCACTGAAACTATGTATGTAACAATAGACACATGTTGACAATGGAGACACGGGCCGTGCACGTTGGGTCGATATCTCCCAGAAGGCTTCAATCAATGTTAATTGTTATTGAGCGTTTGGGGGAAGTTAGGGGAGGGAGGGGGCGGGGCCAACATTCCTGACCCGCTGCCTCAGATTTAATGAAGAGTTCTGAGATGCTGCAGAGGAGCTTCAGGGCTGTTTGTAGCTCGGACTAATCCCAGGGGTCAACCAATAAGTGTTGGGGTCAAACCACCATGGCAACTACACAGGAACAAAGAATGAGGCGCTGCTCACTCAGTGAGGAGGGACAAGAGATAAGAATGCATAGATAGGCCTCACAGACATGAAGGTTGGGGGGGCAAAAGAAAGACCTCTAAAGACCTCATACAGACTGCAGCATTTATATGTTCATTAATAGCATTAGCATAGCATTATATTTTATTTTATTCCTCGTGCACTGTTGTCATTGTCGTCCATAAGTAAATAAGGGGGGGGGGGGGGGTACACGGCTCGGTGACCGGAGTCCGATTCCTTGGCGTGAGGAGTTGGATGTGTGGCGGGAGTGCGTGACGCTTGAGAGCCCGGGATCATATCCTGTTAAAAGAGTCCTTCTGTCCAATCAGAAGGCTCCGTCCTCTGCTATAAGCCACCGTAGTAAAGGTTCTAATTAGTAGAAAACAACGAAACAAAGACACAAGACCTCCAACGTGACAAAACGTAACCTTGATGAATATTTGACTGAACCATCTCCACTTTATTATGAAACACGTCCACATTGTGAATGTTACAAACTAAATGCAAGTAAGCAACAGCATCAGTTCAGCTACATGAACATGAGCTGCACTACATGAAGCGACATAGAGCTACATGAAGCTACATAGAGCTACATGAAGCTACATAGAGCTACATGAAGCTACATAGAGCTACGAAGCACTACATGAAGCTACGTAGAGCTACGAAGCACTACATGAAGCTTCAAAGCGCTACATAGAGCTACATAGCGCTAGGAGGGCAGTTGTCGGTGGTCTTTACTGTCCCTGGGAGCCGGCTGAGGCTCCGGATACGTCGCGGCTCGCTTTAGGTCACAGCGTCAAACCGCCGAGCTGCTTCACTACGTCGCTCCTTGATCCAGACGTGGAGGAAACGAGGGACACCAACGTCATTTTCCTCCGTTTGCTCAATTCTCCATGACGCGACCATATACGCTCTTCTATATATGTAAATATATAAATATATTATACATACATACGCACATTAGACTTTTGCGGGCTCAGAGGTTTATAAAGCTGTTTAACAGATGCAGGAAACGTCGTGCTACTAACTCCAGCGCTCCAGTGGAATGAAGTAATGTCCCCGTAGACCAGGTACACAGGTCATAGTATGTTTCGAGCGTCTTCCAGGCCGTCTTTGTAGCTCTCAGTCTAATATCAGAGGTTTGATCCACAGAACCTCTGGTTTACTGTTAAAGTCCCAAATGTGGCTCTTAAATCATTTCCATGAAGATATCAATGTTCTATCTACAGCCACTTTTCTCTTCCCTCCACCTTCTTCTTCTCCTTCCCTCTGTGTTTATAAAGACAGATTTCCAGAGAATATTGCAAATTCCTGCAAAGTCTGACTGGGTGTGTTCTGAGGAGAGGGGAAGGAATGGGGGGAGAAAGGGGGAGCCTTTAATAAAACGTCTTTGTTCAGGAATGATTTCCCTCACACAGCCAGACGGGTGGTAAAGACATATGTACTACATCTCATGACCCTTCTCCTGAACCGATGCATCATTCCGTCCTTCATGGAAGAGATGCAGCCGATTAATGTCTCTGTATTTATGTTCTTTTCAAATCAAATCAAGTGTAATCATTAAAAAACAAAAACCATCAACTAACCAACTTTAACTCCCGTTGACGTGGATGGATTTGTGAGCACGCCTGCAGGGCACAGACCCTACAAAGAGTCAACAAACAGCCACAAAGAGTCAACAAACAACCACAAAGAGTCAACAAACAACCACACAGGACACAACTACAAAAAAGGCTGAGCAACTATTTTGCACAAGACGCAGATTTGAAAGCTGTATTTCCCTGACAGGATTAATAAGCTGACACATTCGTTGTGTGGCTCATGCTGCCCATGTTGTTGGTAAGGTGTGTGTGTGTGTGTGTGTGTGTGTGTGTGTTAACGCGCAGCTGCATCACTTTGTTTCGCAGGCGGAGGCCGTGTCGTAAACACGCGCAGGAGGCTGCCGGCCCTCCTCGCGGCCTCCTCGCGGCCTCCTCGCGGTCCCAGGAGGGGTCACCCTGGGTGGGCTGTGTCGGCCCGGGGCCACGGCCTCTGGGTCGTGATCCTCGTGGACGGGATAAAGATAAAATCCTCCGGCATTTCTTACGGACAAATAGAATCAAGGGGTTAAGAGTTTGATTTTGAAAACGTTTATTTCTTCCTCGATGAGGACAATTTCTAACTATTTACAGCCTGTTGTCTGCGTCACTTTGTAAAGCGAGACCGAGAGCGAAATTAGCTAATTTAACACCAACCATCTTCTGTCTCTAATACCTTTCAGAGATTGAGGCCTGGCGCCATGCGGCCTCACTTCCTGCTCCTCTTCCTCTCATCTGGCCTGGTGTTGTCCTCTGAATGCCCGGCCGACTGCGCCTGCCGGGACCAGGACTCCGTCTTCTGCTTCCATCGGCGCTCCAGCACCGTGCCCCGTGTCCCCGCCACCACCCGAGAACTCTTCATCTTCCAGAGCAGCATCAATACGTTGACCCAAGATGACTTCAAAGACCTGGTGGAATTGGAGTTGCTGGATCTGAGCCAGAATGAGCTGGCAGAGATTCCAGGCGGTGCGTTTGAGATGCTGTCAAAGCTCAGGAACTTAGACCTGTCCTTCAACCGCATTACGCACATCTCCAAAGACAGTTTTTCCGGGTTGGTCCAGCTGGAGAGGCTGTATCTCCATGCCAACCTCATTCAAAGCATCCACTCAGAAGCTTTTGAAGGTTTTGAGAGGCTACTGGAACTTAAACTGCAAGGAAACCAGCTCACCTCTCTGCCATCCCTTCGTCTCCCAAGACTTCTTCTTCTGGACCTCAGCTACAACAACATCCCAACTCTGGGGCCCTCAGACCTTCAGACTCCCCACCTGGAGGCCCTTAAGGTGGCCTCACTGGGCCTCACTACTGTGAATGAAGATCTCATAGCTTCTCTAGGGAACCTCCATGAGCTCGACATCTCCAATAACCAGTTAAGTGAGCTGCCCCAGGCCCTGAAGCATGACTCCCTCAAGGGGCTGACCAAGCTCAGCCTGGCTACCAACCCATTGAGCGAGCTCCGTGTGGAGGACTTCCAAAGCCTGAGTGGGCTTCAAGAACTGGATCTCAGTGGACTTAATCTCCAGGGATTTTCCCAAAGTTTCTTCCAGACCTTCCCGAGGTTGATGCACCTGACTGCAGCTGAGAACCCATTTAACTGCCTGTGTCCATTAGCCTGGTTCCCTGTTTGGCTAAAGGATAAGAACGTGGATCTCGGGAGGCCTGAGGAAACCAGATGTCACTTCCCCCTGGTCAATGCCGGGAAAATGCTTTCAGCACTTGAGCACAAAGACTTTGGGTGTCCGTCTATCAGGACGGTGCTGACTGGCGTCCCCATTGGCAGTACTATAGCTCCACGGATTCCAGCCACATCTCCCGGGACCATCCACACCAACGCTATTCTTCCTCCTCCACCCAGTGAGGCCACAGCCTCCTCAAACACCCACGGCACCCTTTCACCAGAACCTCCAGTCTCCCAGAGCTCCACCAGCGGTGAGGACATCTGCCCACTGAACATCTGCCTCAATGGGGGAACTTGTCATTTTGATCCGTCTGGTCAGCTTGGTTGCCTTTGTCCGTCGGGAACCTCTGGCCTCTACTGTGAAAATGTGGACCAGGCTTCTGAGACCCCGAAGCCTTCAGCAGCAAAAGTTTTGCAGGCCGCCGCAATGCCGGCTGAGCTCGATGCCATCAGTTCACGCCAGGTCACCTCCACTTCCATCCTCCTCGATCTGCACCGCTTCATTGAGACGCGGCCGCACATCCGCGGCATCCGGTTGACTTACCGCAACCTCTCTGGGCCGGACCGCCGCCCCATAATCCTGAGTGTACCAGCGTCCTACCCAGAGTACACTTTGCGTGGGCTGAGACCCAACTGCACCTACTCGGTCTGCGCCAGCCCCCTGAGAGAGCGGGTCGCCCCGAGGGCCAACAGGTCTGCAGAGACGGGGTCGTGCACAGAGGCTCGCACCGAAGGGCCGCCGCTCTCGTCCTCGCAGCCCCGGGTGGAGACGCAGAGCCCGCTGACCTACACCCTCGTCCTGGCCGTGGCTGCGCTGGCGCTGGTGACGGGGTTGGCCGTGGTTGCCGGGGCGATCGTCTGCGTTCGAAAGAGGAGGCAGTCCCGGGCGGAGCTGGAGCTGGAGCTGGACCCGGCGGGTCCCGACCCCGTGGGGCAGGAGGGGGTGAAGGCCTGTCTGGAGAACGGGGCGAATGGGACGCTCTCCCACAAACAGCCGGAGATCGACCACGGTCACAATCCTCAGCCGCCCCAACGGAACGGGGGTTTGGACTATGAACTACCCTTGATGCAAAGACACTGCTCATCAAATAACAATCTAGCGTCCTCAAAGCCATCTTGTTTTTAAGATGAATATAAATAAACTGCAAAACCATTTTAAAGTCGTTGAAGGCAGATGGCCCTTCAGGAAATTGTTCATTGTTCATTCTAATATCAGATATCCACAATTGGAAAGGTGTCATTTACGGTCCCTTTGGTTGAAAAAGATACTTCAGACTGGATCTTAATGGGGATTAATCAGGAAGAAGTCCTCCAGCGACGTTGGTTGGGTGTGAAAACTAAACAAGTTATTAAACTAAGTGCAGACGAGTGGGAGGGTCCACGGTCGTGGTCGTTGTGTTTGTGTAACAGGAACTTTGGGAATACGGTGAAATCGTTTTTGCTGGATTAGGGAGGGACTGTCTGGAGTGAAAGGGCCCATCGGTGTTTGGGCTACTGAAGAAGTGGGGATCATGAAGAGAACTCGCACCGACCCTCTTCCTGGGTCCCACGCTGACGAAGTTTGCATGAAGAAATGTCAGAACTCAAACGGTTTACTTTTCTGATATTATCTAATCTGGAATAATTCTTCTCTCATCACACGGATGGACTGATTTACGTTTCTTCGCCTTGTTGAAGGGTTGATGTCGGGGGACCATCGAGTGTCAGGCGGATTGTTTTCTCCACCAGGAGGAACCACAGATTCTTCACTCGAAGCCAAACCCCAAACTGTGTTCAAAGGACCTTTTCCTTTGGCTTTAGGCCGAGTGGTGATCGGCTCCTCGGCCTCGGATCACTGATGTGCGTTTGGCTTGTTTACAGCGAGCCGGGCTGCGAAATGCTCGCTGCACCATTTGGATTCATTTGTTGTTGCCTCGTTTTTCACTTTTACTTCTTATGTCTAGGAAAGAATCTCAGCCATGTGCCGTAGCAGCTGAGCGGAACCTTTATAACATCGTGTTGTGGGACATTACGCACTGAAGTGTCCTTCCAGAAAGCGACGTGCGTCCACTCAGCAGTCGGAGGACGCGTTCCATCTGTTGGTTCAGGTGTCCGTCTGCACTAGAACTCTACTGGCTTCATTCTGTCAGTTCCACTACAAACATGAGCGCTCGACGCTGGAGGCCGGAGATGTTGAGATATCCGCACAGAGCGTCTCAACCTTCCCGGATTATTTAGGGGAGGCTTTGGGTTTTTAATCTTAATCTGTTGTTTTGTGTTTCTGTGTTCATCAATTACAGCTTTGTGTGTGTTTGTCAATGAGCTGAGAAAAGACCAGTATTAAAAAGACAAACCTGCTTTGGATCTCTGCTCTTTTGTGCTGTAAGGGACACAAATAACTTCATCATTAAGGGTGAAAGAGGCTGACGCACCTGAGCGCAGGACGTTCTGGTTAGTAGCACTGCTAGGCTAACGTTAGCTTGTTGCCTGATGACAATCAGAGGCCAGCGTGGGCGGAACTTCCTGCAAGGTACGCTGGGTAATCCCCCAGATAACAATCAAACGTTTGTGTTTTGGTTCTTTGCGCTGAAACAAGAAGGTGACAAAGGGGGAGTTTTATTTTGCCGGTTAGATTCGTAAAAACTGGTCGACCGCTTCAAAATCCAAGAAGACCAGAGAGGCCGGAGGTCGCGTTTGCTCCTCAGTCTGGATCCAATCAGGAGACGACCTCCCGCTCTTTGAACTCTGGTCAAAGCTTCATGTGTTGTTGCTGTATTCTCTTTAGGGCGGCGCTGCACAAAACATCCCCCTGCCGATGGGTGACGTCACCACGACAACCGTGGGAATCGATTTATTTACAACAATTCCTACATTTAATCTCCCACCTTCACGACCAGCTCCCCCATTAAGACCAAAACGTGCTTCTCGTTTGGAGGCTTTCCTTCTCTGACGGTGTGCGTGTGTGTGTGCGTGCGTGTGTGTGTGTGCGTGTGTGTGTGTGTGAGGCTGATTGATTGGAACAATCTGCTTGTAATGAAGGCGGTCCGGCCTGCTGGAGGCGGGTTGATGGAGTCAACGGGCCGGATTCCAGCTGCAGACAGATTGTTGAACTTGATAATGGTTTAAACGTGTGTGTGTGTGTGTGTGTCAATGCAGCTGTACCTGTGTAATGTAGAGAGTCTGCTCCTCCCCTGCAGCTCCGAGCAGGCCGACCTTTGACCTCTGGGTCAAATCACAAATAAGCAGCTCGTCCATTGTTACCATCAGAAACTGTTTCATTAGACGTCGCCTCTCATTTTCTGTCATTTCCTAATATGGAAGAACAAACATTATCAGACGTCCCACTGGATCAATTCTTGGTATTATGAGTGTAACTATGTGCTCATTGGTTGAGTGCTGAGAGGAGAGGGGGGAGAGTTCAAGCTTTCCCTCGCTGTCATTCCACCAGTTACTCATCTGTTTAAAGGGGGGGGTCGGGGGGGTCGGGGGGCTTTCTGCGCTCTAAAGTCAGCTGTGGTTTTACTTTTTTCAGGTTCAGTTAAATAAAACAGTCCATGTGGAGGAAAAAGAGGCCGAATGCATCAAATGATCAGAATACAAAACAACGTCTCCTGAATGTTGCCCCCTGTCTCCCCCGTCTCCCCCGTCCACCCGTCCCCCCTCAGGGCCTCTACAGGATGTTGTCTCTTAAAGTGACATTAGTTTTCTTTGTCGTCTTTGGTGACAAACTAAAAGCGCTGCGTTGTTTTTCTCCCCAGTTAGTTGACAGACTTGTCAATCAAACCTTGTGGGAGGGAGAGGACGTCTCAGTGATTGTTGTCAATCAGCGTGTAGCCCCGCCCTAAAGCGTCCCCTGCTCCACATGGACCATCATTCACTAAAGGAACATCATGTTGTGTTGAAGAAGACTTGAAACTAGAGACATAAACTCATGTTTACAATGTTTACTGAGGGAATAAATCCAGAGAGAAGTAGAGTCATTTCCTCATAGACGTCTATGGGAGCAGAGGAGTCGCCCCCTGCTGGTCACTACAGAGAAGTAGAGTCATTTCCTCATAGACGTCTATGGGAGCAGAGGAGTCGCCCCCTGCTGGTCACTACAGAGAAGTAGAGTCATTTCCTCATAGACGTCTATGGGAGCAGAGGAGTCGCCCCCTGCTGGGCACTACAGAGAAGTAGAGTCATTTCCTCATAGACGTCTATGGGAGCAGAGGAGTCGCCCCCTGCTGGTCACTACAGAGAAGTAGAGTCATTTCCTCATAGACGTCTATGGGAGCAGAGGAGTCGCCCCCTGCTGGTCGCTACAGAGAAGTAGAGTCATTTCCTCACAGACGTCTATGGGAGCAGAGGAGTCGCCCCCTGCTGGTCACTACAGAGAAGTAGAGTCATTTCCTCATAGACGTCTATGGGAGCAGAGGAGTCGCCCCCTGCTGGTCACTACAGAGAAGTAGAGTCATTTCCTCGTAGACGTCTGTTTGTATTGTGTATTAATGACGGATAAAAGTGAAGGACAAACAACTAGAATGAACAATCATCTTTATCTAATTATAGAAGACATGTTTGTTTATTCCATCTCGTTTTATTTTTCTATTTATTTTGGTTTTGGCAGAAGGATCTTCCCACGATCCTTGTGGGATGAAGCCAAGAGAGGAAGGACGAGTGTCTCCCACACACACAAAGACACACACACACACACACACAAAGACACACACACACACACACACAAATGTCTCCATGTTGAACGAGACGTCACTTCTTAAACAAACCCACGTCAGATGGTGGAGCATGATGGAAAAGAGGGGAAAGGTTGGGTGGAGAAGGTTGTGTGGGTGGAACGAGACGTGGAGCTCCAGAGGAACGATTCATCACTAACCAGCACCAGGAGTTTGGGGGCCGAGGAGGAAGAGGAGGAAGAGGAGGGAAAGTCCCAACAAAGACAAAGAGGCAGCGAGTCGAGTGGTTTGTTGGCGAAGGAGGCGAGTGGTTCTTAGGCAGCAGCTACATGAACTGCAGATGTAGTATGAGGGGGGGGGGGGGGGGGGGTTCTGGCCTTTCTCAAACGTTTCAGAGGGTTTTAACAACCTTCACAACACACGAACGTTGTCATAGAAAATGAAACAACAGCCAGTGAAACAAGGCTGATGAACAATGTGCATAAGGGGCCGAATCCCCTCTAACCTGAACAGGTAGTTGTGTTGCCTGAACCGGACTCATTACTTCACGTGTCGGGGGTCGGAGCCTCTGTAGCCTTTCAGACGGAGCTCAGGGTTCAGCACCACCCGTCAGCTCTTTGTGCGAACTACACATGCTGATACACAACTGCAGCCATGGGGAGTTCTCTGTGAGACCAGCTGTTACAACACCAGCGCAAAGCCCCCCGCTGTGTTCAGCAGGCGTCCTGTCGGGTCCGTCTCTGCTCTCCGTCCGGTCTCCTCAGACGCATGACGGAGGGAGGAGTCAACAGTCGAAACCAGCTCATCCAACAGAGTGTTCACGTTACTTCTGAGGTGGTGTTTTATGCTCAGAGGTCTTCAACAGGGGGTCCGGTACTGCAGGAGGGTCGCGAAATCATTGGTTGATAAGACCTTTTTTTTTTCTTCCAACCAATTTTTTCCCCTCAAATTTAAATGTCTTGAGAATCAGAATTGTATTTATTGTGTGTAAATACAAATGAACATGAATCCATTTCTTCAGTGACCATAAACTAATGTTTACTTACTAGTCCTTTCTCATAGACGTCTATGGGACGGAGGACTCGCCCCCTGCTGGTCACTACAGGGAATGCAGTGAAGCTTTGGCTCCACTCTGAAGAAACAGAGGTTGCTTCCTGGTTTGAATGTAACGAGCTGTAATGTCTCTGAGGAAGACGCTGTGAGCTTGAACCACGGCCTGACGCGACCCCCCGACACAGAGTGTTTACAGCACCGTGTCAACATCTGCTTACGTTTCACCCAAACAAACGCTGCAGAGCTCAGATTAAGACGTCTGCAGTTAAACTGACAGGAGAGAGAGCAGGACCTCTGAAACCAGAGCCACTGCTCCTTCAGTAACGCACACACACTCCCATCAGCTCCACACGGGGGACTCACACCCTCCAGAGACCCCAGAGACACACGAGTGGTACCACAAGCTGAACATCATGGACGCTGCTGACCTTCTGACCCGGGGCTGTCAACGCCGAGTTCTTTAAAGGGTTATAGTCTACCTTCTTCAAACATCCTTTCGTTTTTAAATTGTTATAAGTACTAATTTGAAGTTTTGTGTGTTCAAGAAACTAATTGAAGTTTATTTAGGAATATGCTCAGAACTTAAGAGTCCTAAGTGAAGAATGAAGAGTCCTAAGTAAGATAGAAGAGTCCTAAATAAGATAGAAGAGTCCTAAGTGAAGACTGAAGAGTCCTAAGTAAGATAGAAGAGTCCTAAGTGAAGAATGAAGAGTCCCAAGTAAGATAGAAGAGTCCTAAATGAAGACTGAAGAGTCCTAAATAAGATAGAAGAGTCCTAAGTGAAGACTGAAGAGTCCTAATTGTAGAATGAAGAGTCCTAAGTAAGATAGAAGAGTCCTAAGTGAAGACTGAAGAGTCCTAATTGTAGAATGAAGAGTCCTAAGTAAGATAGAAGAGTCCTAAGTGAAGAATGAAGAGTCTTAAGTAAGAATGAAGAGTCCTAAGTGAAGAATGAAGAGTCTTAAGTAAGAATGAAGAGTCCTAAGTGAAGACTGAAGAGTCTTAAGTAAGACTGAAGAGTCCTAAGTGAAGACTGAAGAGTCCTAATTGTAGAATGAAGAGTCTTAAGTAAGACTGAAGAGTCCTAATTGTAGAATGAAGAGTCTTAAGTAAGAATGAAGAGTCCTAAGTGAAGAACTAAAGCTACTTAATCAAGTCACACCCTTTAACACACCTCAGCTCAGAAAAAGTGCCTCAGGACGTTAGTCTGTGACCCCCCTGAAGCAACATTTATACACAGCCAAACGGCTCACACACTCCAGATATCAAAATGAGAAAGTAACCGAGCGCTGTATTTTTACTGGGCGCTCTGACACCTTCATCCTCAGTAACGCAGAATAACACGAAGCGACTCAGCGACCACTGCGGTAATGACAGAGCCCAGCTGAGTTCCTCTGATTGAAGACCAAGCCGCTGTGGTCCGACTATCTTCTTCTTCCAGTCCAGTAAAGATCCCGGGAACTGAAGGAAGCCCAAAGCAGACTCACCGGGGAGAGAAAGACGTTGTGTCCTTTATTCACCCAGAGAGTGTTTCTCTGATGTTTGTGAGAAACTATGAAATAGCTGATGTCCAAATTCAAGCTTTATTTACGCTTTGTCTGAACTCATCATCCATTAATCCCTCAGACTTTGGTCACTTTCATTAATTTGGTTATTTAGGAGGAATTGCAGCAGATAGGGTTCAGATTATGACTGTGAAGCGCTTCGTTCAATGAGGCGGAGAAGCTCCTCAGTGGATTTGAAGAATGTCGGACTGAACCGATGAAGAAGAGAAACGTTATGGAGGTCAGAGAACTTGCTCTGTATCTTCTGACTCCGTGTTACTTAAATTCCTTCAGCTCCACTCAGCTGAACACTCAGTTTGCTGCTCGCTGATGAATAGCGAGCTTTTAATCAAGTGTCCTGGTTAAAGACAGAAGCACCAGACGGGCCGACCCAGCAGAGCAGCAGTGAATAAGTGGAATAAGCTGAAAGGCGACTTTACAGGAAACATTAAACCACCATTTTCACATTAAGTTCAAAATAACAAAATATTTGAGCCAGAAGAAGGTCAACTTAGCTTAATATTCACACACCTCGGTTCCAAGCCGGTTCTGCACTTTTTGCTAAAGCGACGGCTTTATGGTCCCCGAGGCCGCTGGTTTCACGTAACAATGAAGCCTGTGCCCCCCCCACCCCGCCGCCGCCGCCCCCCCACCCCGCCGCCGCTTCTCCACAGCGGGTCCAGGAATATACTGAGAAGAGAAAGTCAGCGGAACAAATGTGAGGGAAAAGTTGGACAAACATCAGCAAGCATGAGGTCATCCGCCCATGTGTCATGGTGATTCTTGTGAGAAGCTGGAGGCCCGAGGGGGGGGGGCACAGAATCATAGACCACATGGAAACCATCCGGCTTCCTGGTTCTAAATACGGGGGTCATCAACATTTTAATAGTTGGTTAGGTGATGAACATCTCCTTGACCCCTCGACGTAAATATACTTAATACACACACACACACACACACACACACACACACACACACTCCCACATGCATGTGGCAGTGATCTGGAGGCCTAATTATCCGGGGATGTGTGGGAGAAGGAAGGCTGGGTGAAATTGGACCTGAGGTTTTTCTGATTGAGGGGAAATGGGAAACAGGCTGGAACCAAAGTTCCCCTTTAGCCTAACACACACACACACACACACACACACACACACACACACGCACACACACACACACTAGCTGCAGGTTGGCTATGGATCGTGATGAAATCTCTCCGTTGGCCTGTGCTTGGTGCTCATGTATCCGTTGGTCCAAAGTAGTGTGAGTTGTGAGGCCGTGGGCTCACAATGACTCACCGGACGATGTGATTCCAGTTACTCACTCCTGACTTTGAACGCTGTGAACTCTCGTAGCGCTCTGAGTAGTTTGATGAGCCGAAGCTTAATAGAATGTAGGAGCCGACACTTTTATCCTGAGGAATCACAGAAAACAACCAATAGCAGAAGCCAGTGTCCATCCGGCCGAAGGGTTTTCAGTGACCCCGAAGGTACAAACAACGTCATTAGAACAGAGAGGAGATTATCTTATGGCATAAAGAGAAGATAGTCAAGTACACAGAACATTCCAGAGAGATAAATTGACTCTGTCAGATTCCATTCAGACTCTAAGCTGGTGTTTATATTGTCCCAATCCTGTCAGTGTTAAACCAACACTCAACTCTGAATAAGTGTCACTGTACGTAGAGTTAAACCCAACGCCAAGAAGTGTGACACTGGTGTACAGTTACATTTCAAACCTATCAAAGAGTTCATTTAACTCCTCTACTGTAACTAAGTGTCGCAACTAAATCTGATCAGTGTTAAATACACGATGTAGAGTTAAAAACAGGACAATAACTCCAGCTCGTACAATTGACTCTAACAGTTGAATCAACTTTCAACCGTTCAACTTCAAGGATGGCAGCCATATGGATGGATGATAGTGGCCCTTTGGATAACTCTATGGATGGATGGATGGATGGATGGATGATAGTGGCCCTTTGGATAACTCTATGGATGGATGGATGATAGTGGCCCTTTGGATAACTCTATGGATGGATGGATGATAGTGGCCCTTTGGATAACTCTCCTATGGATGGATGATAGTGGCCCTTTGGATAACTCTATGGATGGATGGATGGATGATAGTGGCCCTTTGGATAACTCTATGGATGGATGGATGATAGTGGCCCTTTGGATAACTCTATGGATGGATGGATGATAGTGGCCCTTTGGATAACTCTATGGATGGATGGATGATAGTGGCCCTTTGGATAACTCTCCTATGGATGGATGATAGTGGCCCTTTGGATAACTCTATGGATGGATGGATGGATGATAGTGGCCCTTTGGATAACTCTATGGATGGATGGATGATAGTGGCCCTTTGGATAACTCTATGGATGGATGGATGATAGTGGCCCTTTGGATAACTCTATGGATGGATGGATGATAGTGGCCCTTTGGATAACTCTCCTATGGATGGATGATAGTGGCCCTTTGGATAACTCTATGGATGGATGGATGGATGATAGTGGCCCTTTGGATAACTCTATGGATGGATGGATGATAGTGGCCCTTTGGATAACTCTATGGATGGATGGATGATAGTGGCCCTTTGGATAACTCTCCTATGGATGGATGATAGTGGCCCTTTGGATAACTCTATGGATGGATGGATGGATGATAGTGGCCCTTTGGATAACTCTATGGATGGATGGATGATAGTGGCCCTTTGGATAACTCTATGGATGGATGGATGATAGTGGCCCTTTGGATAACTCTCCTATGGATGGATGATAGTGGCCCTTTGGATAACTCTATGGATGGATGGATGGATGATAGTGGCCCTTTGGATAACTCTATGGATGGATGGATGGATGATAGTGGCCCTTTGGATAACTCTATGGATGGATGGATGGATGATAGTGGCCCTTTGGATAACTCTATGGATGGATGGATGGATGATAGTGGCCCTTTGGATAACTCTATGGATGGATGGATGGATGATAGTGGCCCTTTGGATAACTCTATGGATGGATGGATGGATGATAGTGGCCCTTTGGATAACTCTATGGATGGATGGATGGATGATAGTGGCCCTTTGGATAACTCTATGGATGGATGGATGGATGATAGTGGCCCTTTGGATAACTCTATGGATGGATGGATGGCTCCTCCAATGGATGCACTGCATTCAGTCCCCCTGATACGAGAATGCAGATTCACAAACATCGGGATTGTAACGCTGAAACAAAACCAAGTATCTTATTTAACGCTTTATCAATGTGTGGATTGGTGGTAAGTTAAATTTACCACCAAATCTGTGCATCAAATGGTATCAAACTAAATGAAAAAGTTTATACAACCTTTACACTCCCATTATATCTTTATTTGAGATGTATGACCAGAACCATTTGAAACCAACTGCCATTAGATACCATATGGAGCAGATTGTTATCTATTTAAATATTACATTATATTCTTTGTCATTGCAGAACAGGTACTGAGACAACGAAATAGTTTCATTTTGTTAAGAATCGTGGATCTACGAAATGTGATTAAAGAAAATATGCTGATCATTTGACTGTTTAAACTCTTTAAACTCTCACGCTGTGAAGCTAAAGGCCTGAGGCTAAGCTAAGATGCTAAGTTAGCATAGCAACCGCATGCAGATGAGCACTTCTGGTCGTTTGACATCCCATTCAATGCGACATGATTATTGTTATAGATTGTTGTTATAGAAACGTGCTTCTGTCTCTTTGGACTTTATTTTGCATCTTTGTTTCCTCATCTGATGAAACAACAGCTGATTCAGGCTCTCATGTTTTAAATGTCACCTTGACCTCTTTGTCCTTCGCTAGCAGCGTGAGAGCGACCAACACGTCTCATTCCCTGAATAAGCTCCAGCGTTTAATTCGCTTGTTTGCTCTAAGATATCGGAGCGTCTGAACACCGAGCGCCTTCGTTCCGTCCTCGCTGGGAGGAACAAGGACACCAAGAGACGCCTTGTGACATCACAGCCTGATGAGAAGCGTCTGCTTTTGGTTTCCCCCGAAGCCAGAAGGCTGATTGCAGGGAAACAGAGTCCAGAGTGTGTGTGTGTGCGTGTGTGCGTGTGTGCGTGTGTGTGTGTGTGTGTGTGTGTGTGTGTGTGTGTGTGTGTGGGGCTGCGAGACGTCCTTCAGCCTCGGTAACCACGGTAACCACGGCATGGACGTCTTTTATTGCCGCATAGGGTTTCCTTCCTGCAGAGGGCAGAAGAGTCCAACAGTATTCTTCTGGGGTGGATTGTATTGTTTAGAAGACTCGTATCGCCATGGAAACACAACCATGATCGATCAATGTTACTGATCTTCATCTCCACATGTTGCTGTTGAAGCGGTCCGCTTCCTGATTATTGATGCGTGATCAAGGGACTGAAGATCCAACCTGTCAGCTGAACATCTTCTTCAGCTTAGAGAAGAAGCCTCCCTCCTCCTCCTCCTTCTTCTTCTTGTCCTTCTCCTGCTGCTCTTCCTCCCCTGAGCCGTTGGACCTGGGACCGGACTGTGAGCTTCTGCTGCCCCCTGCTGAGACAAACACACAGTGGGATTAGAGCCGGGCGGGGGGGGGGGGGGCATCTTTCTACTGGGGGGTACGGGGGGGGGTGTTGACCTGCAGGCCGCTCGACGCCGTTTGTCGTCCCCTGAACGTCCGTCTCGTCTTCGGCGTAGCTTAGCAGCAGAGAGCGCTGGCGGCGGGTCAACTTCCTGTGGGGAGTCACATGTTTCATATGGAGGATTCATATGCAGAGACGTTACAAACATTCTAATTCCTCACAAGTCAAAGCGTCTCACATTTACCTCCTTTTCCCCTTCAAAATAAAAGTCCTGCTCCTCTACGGAAAGAGATAAATGGAGACTAGAAGAAACCCCACATCAGCGCTTTGTATAGTCACTATAAACTTATAGATTTATGGTCACATGACTTCTGGTATCAGATGAATAAACGATGACGTCATCGTTTCACTGAGGTCCAGATTTCATGTTCTTACTGGATTCTGTTCAATGTGATAGTTTTAATCAGGGAGAGATATTTAATGAGAAGTAGAAGGTTTTGGTTTATATTACATTTAAAGCTTGTTACGGTTTCAGTTCTGAATCTCACGATGAAGATGAAGATAAAGGGTGTAGTTTGGACCATTGTTTAAATGAAATGTTCCCTTAAATGCCACTGGCGGCTTTTGGGTTTCAGAGGGTAAAATTGACTTCTATTAAATCTTCATTGAATGAATGAGCTTTGAAAGGCTAAAAGTCTTCCTGCGTATGTAAACATGTGGTCTTCCTGGTCTTGGTCCAGGTCTTACTTGGGCACTTTGATCTTGATGTGCACGTAGTGGTCTCCGTAGCTGTAGCTGCTCATCCTCCGGATGCCTTTCCCCTGGAGGCGGATCACCTGGTCGCCCTGGCAACCGGCCGGAATCTGACAACGCACAGTCCGATCATTGGTCTCGTGCTACCAGGTGTGCTGGGACGCGTCCATCACGTGACCACAACCAGTAGGTCAACAAGGTCTCACCAGTATGCTGATGGTCTGGTGCAGGCCGGGGGCCGTGGCCGTGCCCCCCAGGACGGCCTGAGCCACAGAGATCATCACGTCTGAGTGGAGGTCCGCTCCGCTGCGCCTGAACACCGGACTCCTCTGGACCTGCAGGAGGCGCTTCGGGTCAGAACACCCGACCAACAACTCGTAGGCGCACGAGCGGCTTCAGAGGAGCGACTCACCCTGAATGTGATGAGGATTTCTTTTTTTCCCACCGACATGCGAACCGTTTGACCGTTTTCCACTCCTGGGAGAAGAAGAAGCGCTTACAGAACCGTTTACCAAGACTCACGATCCGCTTTAGGGTTAAATCAACTTCACGGCTCTTTGTTCATCGTCTGCGTTAAGAGAGAAGAAGCGATGACTTGTTGCAGTATAGACGTTACCTAAGTGTCATTACAGCGTGTTTTGATAAAAACAACTTGTTTTATCTTTTTGATGATTAACAACGTTAAAAAAAGAAAAGACTCGATCATTTTAGAATTCTGTAAACCAGAGGTCACTGACTGGATCCGGACCCAGAATCCGAATGGATTGGACCCCGACACCCACCAGGAGGAACGGGCACCGTGAGCGTCTGCCTCTTCTTCATCTGGCCCGACCCGCGGCACAGAGCGCACGCCGTGTTGGTGATGGACCCCTTCCCGCCGCAGCGCCGGCAGCCCGTCCGCATCATGAACGGACCGGTGTTGACGGTCTCCTGCGGGGGGGAGACGGGGGGGTTTCATCCGGTGATATTAAACATTAACAATGGAACAAACATAACCCCACATGATGAAATCATATAATTATTCATCAAATAAGTTAAGTATGAAATAAATACTCTCAATTGTAGAAGATAGTTCTTTTGTTGTTGTTGTTATGGTGACGGGAAACATCCCATTCACACCCTTTAAAGCCAACCTCAGCACCTCAGTGGCATGTCATGTGTCATGTGTCATGTCATGTGTCGTGTCATGTGATGTCATGTGTCTCGTTAGGCTGCACCCTTCAGGACGCGTTCGCCGACCGCATACGTCACTTCCGCTGCGACCCGGCGGTCTCGTTCCGTCGGCTCCTCTGAACGCGGTCGAGGGACGCAGTCCTCCAGGAGCCGGTTGGAGGACATACTGCATATCCCAGCATGCAGTGCAGCCGACGAGGATTTAATTCATTCAGGAATGAATCACACAACGAGCAGCTGGTCTGTACTCGTCAGTGAAAAGTCACTTTAACGACTTCACTCTCACTTTAGAGGTTGACGCTGTGACGGTTTTATATAGTTTATACTTCATGTTATGAACAGAAATGGATCAACGTGAGCTCAGGCAGACAAATATCACTGTCCAAGTACCGGTACAGAATCAATGGCCGTGCGGTTGTTGGAGGAGCAGGAAGACCAGAAGGCTGCTGAAGGATGCAGACCAGCGACTTTGAGACACAGCCGGTGAGTCCCTGAGGGGTCGGGGGTCTCGGCTGGGGGACACTCACCATGCCGGTGCCGTTGCAGTAGTGGCAGTGGGAGACTTTGGTGCCCGGCTCGTTCCCCCGCCCATCGCAGCGAGGACAGGTGTCCTCCATGTTCACGCTCAGCTCCTTGCTGGCGCCCTTGGCGGCCTCGGAGAAGCTCAGCTCCATCACAAACTGTGGGACGAATCAGGGCGAGAGCTTTACAACGAGCCGACGGACGCGTCGGCGTCCCCTCAAAGACAAACAGGAGTCACCTCGGGCCGTTGTTCAAACATGTTGTTGATGTCTGCGAAGCCCCTGCCTCCAGAAAACTCTCCAAAGATCTTCCTGAAGAGCTCCTCGGGGTCGATGTTGGCCCCCCCCGCCCTGTAGTACTGCTGCTGGCCCGCCGCCCCGGCTCGGCCGGGATCGAAGCCGGCCGCGCCGTAGGTGTCATACTGCTTCCTCTTCACCTCGTCGCTCAGCACCTTCACACCAACGACATCATGTGTCTCTGCAGCAGGTAGACACAGTCATCATAGTGCCTCCATGTTTATGCGTTGGTACCTCGTAGGCTTCAGCCAGCTGGGCAAACTTCTCTTTGGCGTCGGGCTCATCCGGGTTGGTGTCCGGGTGGTACTTCTTGGCCAACTGGGAGGGACATAAAGCAGATGGCAGTGAGGCGAGAGGTGGAGGTCTTCCCGGAGGTGCTGGCTGCGGGCCGAGGCGTCTCTGACCTGGTAGTAAGCCTTCTTGATGTCTTTCTGGGATACAGAGCGGGACACACCCAACACGTCGTACAAGTCCTGCTTGCTCGCTGACCGGCTGCTGGTGTGATAGGAGTGGCAGGAGATGCCGGGAGGACATCTGAAGCCTGCGGAGACAAATGTCCATGAGCCACCGTGACATCCGGAGGACTTCATATCTGATTAAGAGTCTGCAACATTCGATGTGAGAGGTTTGTTTTTGTGCACAGCCCCAAACTAGCATGAAGAAGCTAGCTGTTAATCAATAACAAGGTCAGAAATCACTGCATTTATCCCCTCAGGACATAATTATCTATCAGAACAACCGACTAACTAACGTGGAGACTGCAACGAGCGTCACCCTGACGTCACCACACCGTTAGTTACGTCACCACACTGCTGCTACACACTAACAAAGGGCAGTTACGTCTCACAGCAATGCTAACGACCCACGGAGGCGTTAGCCCTTAGCTAGCTGAGGGGAACCCCGCGGCTCTGACGGCATGCTATGCTAACAACATCTAGCATGCTAACTGTTAGCTAACGTCATCTCACCTCTCAGCGGTCCCAATGTCACGGCACTCCCGGGTGTCCGCGGCCCGCGGCGGACCGCCGCGCCGCCCCCGCGCGCCTGTGGCGTCGCGGCCGAACATACGGCCGCATGTCTGGCGACGACGTTCGGGAAACAACCGCTCCGGTGTCCCGAAGACAAGCGGCGTACGGAGAGCCGGGCGGCCGGAGACGCCATTTTCACGTCACTACCGGTGTAGACGTCGGTGACGGTCTGCGCATGCGCGGCCCACTGAAGCAAGTACAAACACACTAAGTCAGAAGCGTGTGTGAAGTTGTAATCTGTGGCACAAGTCAAAGCATTTCACTGTTGTGCAACATATTTACTGCGATTGAGGGCAATGAGTACTCTCAATGTACAAGTACTGTACTTAGCTAGTACAGCTAGTTTAGCGTAGCGGTGCTTCAAGTCGTCGTTTCACACGTGTAATTCTTCTGCACAGTCTGTTTGTTTTTACTTCTAGTTGAAAAAGCTCTTTCTTGTTATCTTGTAACGACAGCAGCTAGCTGCCATTTTGTTTCCGCGGTCAACTTCCGAAGGTACGTTAACTGCTTTACATTGTTTGCATTAATCTTGGTCACATTAATCACATAGATTAATGTGTTTATGTTGACAGCCTCTGCAGCGGTCTGCAGTCGTGGGTGAAGAGCGAGTAGGAGGGGGCTCAGCACGCAGCCCTGTGGGACACCGGTGTCCACAATGAGGTTTGAGGAGGTGGGGCAACGATTAACAGTAATGCTACCAAGGAACAACAAGAGTACATAATAATTAGTTTATTAGCATACAACACATCAGTGATTAATGAAAATACAAAAAGAACCCGTGTTCAAGTTGTGCAGGAAGCGGCTGGTCTTCACTTGGAGAGGAGGCCGTAAACGAGACCTTTCATCCTCATCCGGAGGAATGCTACGATTAGCATTAGCGCTCCGTCTTCTTCGTTGGTGCAGAGACAAAGGGCTGAGCTTAAAGGGCCGTGGGAGGAAGAAGGTCATCGGGTCGTCTCCCCGTCTCAGATTCACGCGTGTGCGTGAGTGCGAGTCATGGAGTCCCACCACGCCGCGCTCTCATTGGTCCAGCAGCAGCTGGGCCAGCGAGCGGAGGGTCTCCCTCCTCTCGTACAGGTACATCTGGGTCTCCCACAGCATGTCCACCAAGACCGCGTCACTCACCTCATCCAGCATCACCTCCTGAGACAGCTGGGGACTCAGCCTGCGCAAAGACAGCGAGACAATCAACAATGTGGGGATTTCATGACATCATCACGGGCGTGTTCACGGTATCCATGAGGACGCCAGTCGGCTGCTTTATCACATCTGTATGAACCCCAAAGAGAGAGATTTGGCTGTGGTTTAAATCACAAAAATAACTTTTAAAGGGCTTATTTTCTGAAAGGAGTCTGGTTCAATCAGTGAAGAAGGACGTCAGTGATGTCACAAGGAACATCTTAATGCCGATTGGCTGGAGAGCTAATTGTGTCTATTAGCTTCAATGAATTGCAGGGGTAGTATCACATTCTATTTGCACAGGGCTTTAACAAAGGCACCCAAAGGCCCTCTGGTAGAAACAAGACGAACAGCAGATGTAAAGTTACCCAACTGTTTGTCTAATATGTGTCATATGTCAACTTGTTGTCAATTGTCAACCAATTAGAGATACTGCTCATTTAAAACGCAGGAGGGTGAAGATGTCAGAATTGTAGAAGTGGAGGACTGAAGGGTTCAGTCAGCTGACCTGTGGTAGACGGTGTCAATCATCTCACACCAAGCTCCAGCTCTGTCCACCGCACAGCCATCAGAGTCTGTGCACTGACCAATCAGAGAGCGGGAGAGACCAATCACACAGGGACACACAGAAAAGACCAATCTGTGTTCTGATTGGACGACTCGTTGTGACAAAATGACGACTTTTCTGTTAGTAACCATGGTGCCATTTTTTGTGGGCGGGGCTTAGAAGACGGCATAATAAGTGTGAACACTTTTAGTTACTAATACATAGTCAACTTCTGTCCACAAGATTGGACAAGTTAGCTGCCTAGAAAGCTAGCCTCCACAGCTAGCTAGCTAGCTAATTTGTCCCTCTCCATCTCTGTAACAGGAAGTACAGTTCACTGAGATTCTACAGGTGTTTGGTTGATCAGGTGCTGAACTCACAGATATTTACATGCATGGTTGTACTCACACAGTCCACCAGCATCTTGCCCAGCTCCTTGGCTCCTACGAAGCTCTTGGCCAGCTCCAAAGGATTGGAGGGTCGGAAAACATCAACGGAGCTCACCACCACCTGAGGAGGTTTACCTGGAGAGAGACGCGTTTGGTTTCAAAGAACAACCCTCTTTGAGTCTTAGCATTGGAGCTAACGGCAGCAAGACACGTCCTTCTCGACCTGATGGTGCGTTGAGAAGAACACTGATCTCTAGACCATAAAGCACGGGATGCTTTAGGGCGGGGCTACATGCTGATTGACAGGTCTCAAACAGATGTGTGGACGCAGCACTTCCTCTGAATTGAATGTTCCGACGCATACCGTCAGAAAGTGTTCTAGACTGAGGCTGCTCACCTGTACCGAGGGAGACCACGACCCCCAACCTCTTGGCCTGGTTTCCGCGGCCCTGAGGGGGAAGAGGAGAGGGATGAGATCATAAATGATCCTACAACCACTTTAAAGGTCGGGTAGATGTCACACGACCCACCTGTGCTCTCAGAGCTTTGTTGTACTGATGGACCTCCGTCATGGCGTCCAGCGTCGGGTTGTTAGCCAGCAGCCCGCCGTCCAGAAAGCGGCCCATCGGTCGGAAGTAGGAGGGGGCGGCTCCACTGGAGCGGGCGGCTCGCCACACCAGTTGTTCTGCCGTAAAAATGTTTGAGGCTTTAAAAAAACTGGTTCAGAATTCATTCTGGATTCCAACAAGAGGAGAAGTCGGACATTTGGAGAGTGTGGAGGCTAGCTTAGCTTAGCATAAAGACCTGACTGACCCTCTAAACACAGGGACGTGTCGCCCATAAAATGTCATTCATTTCTGACCCATTTCCTTTTTGTAAATGCTCCCTGTTCTCGCCCACCGACACACACCTTCATCGGTCACCTTCCTACGCTTTCTGGGCGGCTCCTCTGAGTATCCTACTAGCAACACATCCTCATCCTCCCATCCTGCAACAACAACACGGCCTCAGACAGACACAGCGCCACAGCTCACGTGTGCCCACGGGGACCGGCACAAGGCCGCCCGGAGCGAGGAGGTACCTTGTGGGACGGTGAGGGGCTTGAAAGTGGCGGTGGTGGCGTACGGCGCCTCTCTGCTGACGGAGGGCCGGTTGTAGTTCCTGAAGATGTGAAGCTCGCCTGGATGTCGGTCTGCCAGAACGCTGGTCACCATCACCCTGAAACCAGAGCACGACTCAACACACATATATATATATATATATATATATATATGTGTATGTATATGTATAATATATATATAGATATATAACAAATAACATTTGTAACCGCAATTAATTGATTAATTGCAATTAAATAATGGATTCAAAAGTAGTGTATCTCACCCTTTTATTTATTCAAATGCTAAAATATATCAGGTGAATTTTGATTAGGAGTATTCCCTTACTTTTGTTTTGTATATCTCAATAAAATTAAAAAAGGATTCAAATATCAAAGCTATTTTCCACTGCCAGGGCACAAACCTTTAATCTAACAAGTTATATTATAACAGGAATCTTCGGAGCAACATTTATGAATCACTTTACTTTTGGCACATTGATGAAAATGCTAGTTGATTTCTATAAGAAGCAGGAGAGGACTCCCTTTGTCCATTTCTCTGTCCCAGCAAACACTCATCAAATCCCCACTGTGAGCCAGGAAACAAAGATCTGGATCTCTAAACCCGCGGCCCACAACCACAGGGTCTCATAAAGCGAAAACCTATGTATGAGAGCTTCTTTGAAAGGTAGAAAGGCCTCTGAGGAGACAGAGAAGACAACTTCAAAGAAATGAAATCTTCATTTCACAGGAAGCATCAGGACATACTGTACACAAAATACAGGTTCATCAAGTCAGGTGATTCTAATGCGTTTTATTTTGTCGTGGTTATGTGCCACACCTTGAGGCCCAGTCCACTAAATGTTGTCTAACAGGAAATCAGTCTGTGAGGCAAAAACGGTTTGGGACCGTGGTTTAAATTGAAGTCAGAGCTTCACGAGTTAAAGCTGCATTCTGTGTAGTGACCAGCAGGGGGCGACTCCTCTGCTCCCATAGACGTCTATGAGGAAATGACTCTACTTCTGTGTAGTGACCAGCAGGGGGCGACTCCTCTGCTCCCATAGACGTCTATGAGGAAATGACTCTACTTCTCTGTAGTGACCAGCAGGGGGCGACTCCTCTGCTCCCATAGACGTCTATGAGGAAATGACTCTACTTCTCTGTAGTGACCAGCAGGGGGCGACTCCTCTGCTCCCATAGACGTCTATGAGGAAATGACTCTACTTCTCTGTAGTGACCAGCAGGGGGCGACTCCTCTGCTCCCATAGACGTCTATGAGGAAATGACTCTACTTCTCTGTAGTGACCAGCAGGGGGCGACTCCTCTGCTCCCATAGACGTCTATGAGGAAATGACTCTACTTCTCTGTAGTGACCAGCAGGGGGCGACTCCTCTGCTCCCATAGACGTCTATGAGGAAATGACTCTACTTCTCTGTAGTGACCAGCAGGGGGCGACTCCTCTGCTCCCATAGACGTCTATGAGGAAATGACTCTACTTCTCTGTAGTGACCAGCAGGGGGCGACTCCTCTGCTCCCATAGACGTCTATGAGGAAATGACTCTACTTCTCTGTAGTGACCAGCAGGGGGCGGCTCCTCTGCTCCCATAGACGTCTATGAGGAAATGACTCTACTTCTCTCTTGATTTATTCCCTCAGTAAACATTGTAAACATGAGTTTATGTCTCAGTCTCTAGTTTCAAGTCTTCTTTAACACAGCATGATGTTCATTTAGTGAATGATGGTCCATTTGGAGTCAAACAGACCATAAAGCAGGGGACGCTTTCCGTCCTCCTCAGCCCTTATATGATCTCTTTTGGTTCTCTAGTTTACATTTAAATGATTTAGTTGAGGCTTTTATCCAAAGCAACTTTCAATAAGTGCACTGATGACATCAGGACCACAGAGAGCCTTCACATCTCCCGCCGCAAACTAAAGACACACCTCTTCAGACTCTACCTCCACTAAAGACTAACACATTGTAGCACTTAAATTGTACTTTTAACGCCACTTAAAATTGTAAATTGGCTTATTTTATCAAACTGCACTTGTTTCTCGCTCTTCTGAATTTGTTTCCTTATGGTTGAAATGCACTTATTGTAAGTTGCTTTGGATAAAAGCGTCAGATAAATGTAATGTGATGTGATGTGATCTGATGTGATGTAATGTGATGTAATGTGATGTGATGTAATGTGATGTAATGGAAGTGCCGTCCACGCGAAGGGTCACCTGGGGTAACAGACGTCCGTCATCTTGGTGTCCTCTCCAAACTCTTTCTTCAGGAAGTCCTCCAGCGGCGCCGACTCGTAAGGTCGCGACCCTTTGAAAACCTGCTCCTTCATCCTGAAGTACAGGCAGAGCAGGTACTCCATGGATTTACCTGCACAAAGCACAGACATCGCCATGGTTATTACACTGCTGCCATGAACACGTGGCAATACAAAGACACACACACACACACCGTGGACGATGGCCAGGGCCAGGATACCGCCGGTGCTGGTTCCGGCCACCCAGTCAAAGAGCTCCCTGGTGGGCCGACCGGCCTCCCGCTCCAGGGCGATCAACATCTGGATCAACACCAGGCCTTTGATGCCTCCACCGTCCAGACACAGCATCCGGTCCATCCTGCAGAGCGGAGGAGGAGGGTTGGGACTAGAGGGGCGGCGCTCAGTTCAAGGAGAGTCCTTACTCACTTCCTGGGGGCCATCTCGGCGCCGTCCACCACAGACGCGCCTCTGCTTATTGCACCGACTGCAGCCCCCGCGTACAGAAGATCCTGAAACCCTGTCAGCCAATCACAACAGCTGTCAAAACGGGGACATTGCATGGCATCCAATGTGTGCACTGCGGAGGGAAAACGCTCTTCTGGGGGGGTTCTACAAATACTCAATGGTAATCACGCGTTACATCTATTGTGTTTTAATTAAAACACACTTAAATTAAAACATACCATCACCAGAGTTCATAGTTAGTAATCAGTCAGCACAGCTACAGTATGAGGCGTTTGGGAGGCGGAGCAAAGCTGATTCACCTCCAACATGTTCATTTAAATGTTGGAGGTGATTCAGCAATATATAAAATTGATATTTTAAGAGCACTTTACTGGGAAAAAACAAATCTTAATGCATAACAAAACGCTGTAGTTACGGCTAATCGCCACAGGGGGCGCCAGGGAGCATGTGTGTTTACAGACCACAACTCAAATCCTCCTCGTTCTGCCTTCACTTAAAAGAAAACTAAATACAAAACGCATCGGAGTAGAGACGGCGTGAAGAATGTAAGAAAAGGGGAAATTAAAATGCAGGCGGAGGAATAGGGGGCTGTTACCTATGCCTGCAGGCGTGGCCTTGGTGGAGGCGGGGGGAGGACTGGCGGGGGAGGGGGGGAGGCAACGCTGGACCCCTACACTACACAGCATGTCGAGCAGTATCTTTCTATTTGGACCTTTGGTGTAAACACACACACACACACAGCAGAGAGAACATGTCCGTTATTGGTTGTTATGCATTTCATGAAACAAATGAGGAGGAATCAATAAACAATCGGCTCTGTGCTCCCGTTCATTGGTTACATCATGGCTGGAGAACCGGATAAATCAATTTCCCCACATGGGACAATAAAGTTATTTTGAATCAGTCGTTTTAACCTGCACTTGTTTTGAGTATCCTAGCAACCGACTAAGCCCTCGCTTATTACCACCAGAAGCCGGCGCGGGTTTGGTGGGTCGAGACCCCGTGATGAAGCTCAAACTGGTGACCTCATCCCAGTCGCCTCAAGTCGCCTCCTCCCGGCCCGAAGCTCCGCCTCCTCTCGCTCACCTTTGCTGGTGCGAGCAGCGATGAGTCCAGGCGTCTCTCCCAGGTCGTTGTGGATCTCGACGTCGGCCCCGAAAACGATCAGAGCCTTGATCAGCTCCATGTGGTCCATCTGAGGAACAGATGTCAGAGCTTTCTGGGATCCATTTGGGTTTTGAAGTGGTGGGTGGCTGAGGAATTAAGTTCCTTCCTTTTAATGCTCCATGCTCATCATGCGCTACGTCTATTGACTAAATGAAGGGATTTGGCGAGATTGAACCTTTCTGCATCGCTTCTCAATTTGAAAAACTTCAGACGGATCATCGGATCTCCGTCGTCGTCATATTAGCATCTCGCGCGTGAAGGTCACCTTCATGGCGAGGTGCAGGGCCGTGTTACCGTCCTGGCCCTTGAGGTTGGCGTTGGCCCCGTGGGTCAGCAGCACCATCGCCGCCTCAAAGCGCCCCTTCCTGGTCAGGATGTGCAGGGCGCTCTCCCCCGTCTTACTGAGGTAGTTCACTGCACAGCCGTGTAGCAGCAGCAGGCGGCACATCTGGAGAGGGGGGGGGGGGGGGGGGGGGGAGAGAGAGACTGATGAATACTTCTGATGGAGGTGTGTGATTAAAGCAGAGCCCCTCGTTGGAGCACAGAATGAACGCGTTTGTGGTGACGTGTCACCTCGGACGTCTTGGACCAGTGCAGCGGCGTCCCCCCGTACAAAGAGTCCACGGCGTGAATCTGACCCGGGTCGGCTATGAGGATCTCCTCCGCACAGCTGACAGAAAGAGATCCGTTACATTGCATCCTAAATATCCCCCCGGCATCTCTGCAGCCGCCCCCCCCTCACCTCTTCTCGCTGTACTTCATGGCGCTGTGGATGGCGTAGCCGGTGCCGCCGATGACGCCGCACTTGGCCCCGCCCCCAAGCAGGGCTTTTACGGACTCCACGCGCCCCAGGCGGCACGCGACGTGGAGCGGCGTCTCCCCATTGTTGTTCAGCTCGTTCACCCCCGAGCACAGGCGCGAGCACATGACCTTAGAGAAGAGGGGCGTTAGAGGCTGAAGGACGCTAAACCACGGCGCACAACCACGGACATCCTTTAGCTTTATGCTAATTCTGCTGCACAGCATAAGTTCCATTTAGAGTCAACAGACCTTAATGGAGGGGATGCTTTAGGGCGGGACTACACGCTGATTGACAGGTCTACCAGACGCGTGTACCCCGTCCTCCTTGTCATATATGGTCACCGCTGGTCTCACCTGGATGACGGCGGGCGCGTCCTGCTTGGCGGCACAGTGCATCGGCGTCTCCCCGCGCTGGTCCCTGATGTCAGTGCGAGCCTGGCTTTCCTCCAGCAGCTGCCTCACGCAGGCCACGTCGCCGCGCTCGCACGCCAGGTGCAGCGGCGTCTGACCGGCGGCGTCCCGAGCGTTTATCTGACTGCGGGACGGAGAGACCGATTTGTTCTTCAGAGTCTCTAATCAGGAAGTTAGCTTGTCGTGTTGAAGCGAATCAAACAAGGAAACGAGGGGAGGGGTTTTATCTGTTTTATCTCAGTTGGCTGTTTAGCGACATGCTAATCCCATGTAACGCTAATGACCGTGTGTTTGCTTCTAGCTTTATCTTCTACCTACTGACTACATTATGTATGAATTCTTCCTCCAGTTGAACTGATTAACGACACCATCTACCCGTTATGATCATTGTTCTCACCTCTGGACGTAGTTATGCTTGAGGCACTCTCTCAGGCCCGTCTCCACGGCGATGTGGGCGGAGCTCCAGTCCTGGTGGCTGCGGATGCAGTCGGCAATCGGCTGCACGGTTTCCGCCTTCAGGGACAGTGTCTCGTAGAAGGGGCGGAGCTTCAGGGCGTACTGGGGGAACCAGTTCATGGCGTCCACTTCCGACGCCACCTGGAAGAGCCTAGTACGCGGAGCAGAAGAGGCTCAGTAGACGTCGTCATGGTAACGCCATTTTGGACGGATGTTCTGAGACTTTTCAGATTTATTAACCAGTGAACAGGAAGTGACCATATACGGACTGAGGAGAACGTAGAGAAGTTGTATATGTCTCTGGTAAAGACCTGTCAATCAGCGTGTAGCCCCGCCCTAAAGCACTAAACTATACTATGATCTGTTTGACTCTAAATGGACCATAAGCTACTAAATGAACATCATGGGGGCAGAGGAGTCGCCCCCTGCTGGTCACTACAGAGAAGTAGAGTCATTTCCTCATAGACGTCTATGGAAGCAGAGGAGTCGCCCCCTGCTGGTCACTACAGAGAAGTAGAGTCATTTCCTCATAGACGTCTATGGGAGCAGAGGAGTCGCCCCCTGCTGGTCACTACAGAGAAGTAGAGTCATTTCCTCATAGACGTCTATGGGAGCAGAGGAGTCGCCCCCTGCTGGTCACTACAGAGAAGTAGAGTCATTTCCTCATAGACGTCTATGGGAGCAGAGGAGTCGCCCCCTGCTGGTCACTACAGAGGTACACAGACCATAAAGCAGGGACGCTTTAGGGCGGGACTACACGCTGATTGACCTGTCTCTATCAGAGTGTACGGGGACTCTACCTCCACCTTGGTCTAGATATGGTCACTTCCTGTTCACTGGATGGCAAAAAGAGTCGACGGCCAGATTACCAAACTAAAAGCCCCAGAACTCCCACAGACCAACGGGTGACATCACATGATGACCACTTGTGATGACCTCAGCACTGACCTCAGGGTCACGTTGGGCGTTTCGGGGCACATGAGCAGACAGTCCCAGGACTGGCACTGGGTGTTTCTGTACAGGACCAAGCGTCCGTCCTGCTTCAGCAGCACCTTGCTCGCCCCGCCGTAGTCGGACAGCGACACGTCTCTCACGCGGTACGGGTTGGTGAAGAGGGTCGACACCGAGGACACGGTGTCCAACAGGCGGCCCAGGAACTGCATGGTCACCTGAGAAATAAAGAGCGGAAGGTACTTCTACTTTGTGTGAGTACTTTGTTTCGACTTTCAGAGCAGTATATTTTCCTTTTACTCAACTGACTGATTAAAACATATTATTATAACATGGACTGATAATAATTAATAACCCTTAAAGAAAAACCAGTAGCTCTACCAGCTGCCACACATGATGAACACACGAAAACTGCACACAATTTAATTAAACAAATCTTCTATTCTATTTTTCCCAAAGTGTACTTTTCTGAAAAAGAAAAATGAAAAAGAACTTTGACTTGTAACGGAGTGCTTTCTCACTGCAGTACTGCTAATACTCAAATAGATATGTGAATGCTTCTTCCCCCCTGAAACACACAGTCTATTCGAAGCGCTGCCAGTTTGGACCTCAGGAGGACCTCTCCCTGAGCACCTCATTCCATCAGGACCTCCATCCTCAGGAGGACCTCTCCCTGAGCACCTCATTCCATCAGGACCTCCATCCTCAGGAGGACCTCTCCCTGAGCACCTCATTCCATCAGGACCTCCATCCTCAGGAGGACCTCTCCCTGAGCACCTCATTCCATCAGGACCTCCATCCTCAGGAGGACCTCTCAATGAGGACCTCCTTCCATCACGACCTCCATCCTCAGGAGAACCTCTCCCTGAGCACCTCATTCCATCAGGACCTCCATCCTCAGGAGGACCTCTCCCTGAGCACCTCATTCCATCAGGACCTCCATCCTCAGGAGGACCTCTCCCTGAGCACCTCATTCCATCAGGACTTCCATCCTCAGGAGGACCTCTCCCTGAGCACCTCATTCCATCAGGACTTCCATCCTCAGGAGGACCTCTCCCTGAGCACCTCATTCCATCAGGACCTCCATCCTCAGGAGGAGGACCTCCTTCCATCAAATGCACACCTGGTGCTGTGATAGCATACTTATTTTACGGTTAATTCACTTACTTTCTATTTTTAAATGAATTAGATAAAACAGGAGCAGCAGGTATTACCTGTATCCTGTACTTCCGCTTAACACTAATGTAAGAGCAGTCCACTTCCGGTTCTACCGAGATAGTGACGGTGCTAAGGGGGGCTGGTCCCCGTTATAAGGGGTCCCTGGACCCCGTCTCTTCAAACGTTAACATCCAGAGCCCCGGTGCTGCAGTTATCCAACGGCTAACGGAAGCTAACCGTGTTAGCTTGCCGACGTGAGTCGTTCTTACCTGCTGCTTAAGAGCTCTGCGTGGCGGCGGTGACTCCTGACAGCGACATCAACAACCGCGCCGCAGTGCAACCAAACTTGATGGCCAAGCGTGATTGACGTGCGTCGCATTAATCGGAGCTCCAGGACGGGACGCTGCTTGGTAAAGGGGGCGGGGCGTAATGCATCAAAGAGGATTAGTAAATAAATCTAATTAGTTAGGTTTAGAAAAGATATCATAATCTTAATCCAATTACTAAATAAAAATACCACAATTGCATTATTACAAGTATGGTATCTCGTATGATTAGAATGATTATTGTTTTCATCAGTATTATTCGTATAATCTTTGTTATGGATATAATATTTTTCACTCTGGAAAGAGGACTTTTGACCACACAGATGTCTTTAGATTCATTTTAATGAAAAACTTTCTTAAAATCCCACAAGAGGATGAATAATACAAAAAATGTACAAATATACCTATTTGGTGTGTCTCCAACAAATATACCAAAGGAAAAGCGGCAGCAAAGAAAAGACAAATGTTAAAAGATTAAAAGCAATGCGTTCATGATATGCATCCAAAAGGTACACTTAGATAAACTACAAACACATTTGAGCTGTTAAACAGATGCTGAAAATACACATACTTATTTCCACAGAGATCTATTCAGTCATTCAGCATTGATGATTTATAATCAAAAGATTATAGACTACTGCTGTAACAGGAACAACAACACAATAATACAACTTTTACTATTAGTGTGCTCATCATTAATGCTTATCATTAAGTTGATTTATTGATCAATATATATAAACTTTATATAAAGTTAAGTATATATTATGCATACATTTAGATGTGTATTTATATATCTATATAACGTATATGTGCATATTGTACATATATATATATATATATATATATATATATATATATATATATATATATATATATATATATACGCGCATCTGCGTGCGCGTGCGTGTGCGCGTGTCTGTCTCCAGTCATGAGAGGAAAGATGGAGGTCTCCTCGACGGGGGACCGTGTTTTCGCGGCTGAAGCCATTCTGAAGCGCCGGGTCCGCAAGGTGAGCTCCCACGCGAGGTCCGTCCGCCTGCCCCCTTTCTTCGCAGACGTTGGCCCGCGGTCAGCACGGCTTGGCTCGGCCCGGCTCGGCTCCGGTCCGTGTGCTGGCAGGGCCTTGCGGCTAACGGTCGCCTTCACTCGGCTAGCCGGAGCTAGCTTGAAGCTAACTTGCACGGCTAGCTAGAGTCCAACTAGCCGGAGCTAGCTAGAAGCTAACTAGCCATGGCCGTATATTCAGGGCGATGCACTGACCCCTCCGCGGAATACAGGCTACCAACATCAACAGGCTGTTTTCCTGATGATGGGGAAGAACATAGACCTCTAGCATGGCAGCCATTGCACTCATCCACCACTGAGGAGGAGGAGGAAGAAGTAGATGATGGACTGTTCGTTTCTTCATGCGAGACAGCCATCTGCATCATAGTTCAGATCCCAGTTAGCATCTGTCGCAGATGTTTCAAACACGATGCTATTATGGGATGTGAGCGTCCCGTACCAGCTGTTTGCCTTCATCCTCCGTGTGTTGTTGTCTTTGCTGCAGGGGAGACTTGAGTACCTGGTGAAGTGGAAAGGATGGGCCATGAAGTAGGTCCTTCATTCAAGGGAGCTGTTTGTACATTTTATTATCTGAACTGAAGTGTAAAAGAACATTCTCTCATGCTGTGCTCCTCTTCGTCATTGTTGTTGTTGATTTTTCAGGCACAGCACCTGGGAGCCGGAGGAGAACATCCTGGACGACAGGCTGATTCTGGGCTTTGAGCGAAAGTGAGTTATTCCTTCTCATTTGCTGACATGTTACAAAGACGTAATAGAACATTATAACTATGCTTCATGTCTTTGGCTCCTCCTCCACGTTAATAATAATAATACTCAAAGACGCTTTACATGGTTAAAATGAACATAAAAGAAAGACATTATATAAAAACACGGCATTAATTACAGATTAAAAGCCGATCTGAAAAGGTGTGTTTTGACTACTGACTTGGACTTAGACAGTCTGCTGACTTCCAGAGGGAGCGGCGATGGAGAAATCTCCAGCTTCGGTGCCTGGTCCTCAGGGGGGTGGACAGGAGGTTGGCATCAGAGGAACGGACAGACGGAGGACGCTGTGTTTTTGAGAGTTCAGTCCTGGTGATGTTATTCAATGTAGATGCTGAGGTTATGGGTGGTTTTGGTGAGGGATTTGGGACTGATGATGATGACGTTTGTTGTCTTTGAGAACGTTTATTTGCATCCAGGATTGAATTTCTCCAAGACAGTTGACAGGTGAGGGTGAAGATTGTAGCAGGGGTGATGGAGGAAGTGGAAATGTAAAGTTGGATGTCGTCGGCGTAGCAGTGGAGGCGGAGTCTATGACGGCGTATGAAGTTGCCGAGGGGAAGCGGGTAAAGGATGAACAGGAGGGGGCCGAGCACCGACCCCTGGGGGACACCTTGGGACGAAGGGGCAGGGGAGGAGGTGCAGGTGTTGATGTGGATGAAGTGTTGCCGGTCAGTGAGGTAAGGTCTGAGCCAGGAGAGGGGAGTGCCGGTGACATTAATGGTGGATTCAAGGCGGGAGGGGAGGATGGGGTGGTTACCGGTGTTGAAGGCTGCAGTGAGGTCCAGAAGGATGAGGATGTTGAGGTGGAGTCTGAAGAGGAGATCATTGGTAACTTTCAGGAGGCATGTTTCAGTGCTGTGTTGTGGGCGGAAGGCAGATTGAAATGGTTCATACAGGTTAGTGGAGGTGAGGTGGGTTTTCAGCTGCGAGGCGACAGCACGTTCCAGCGTTGTTGACAGAAGAGGGAGAAGAGCCGGAAATTGGACATCAGGGTTGAGTCCAGGTTTCTTGAGGATGGAGATGGTGGCAGCCAGAGTATTCTGGGAACTGACCCGGAGCTGAGGGAGGCGTTGATGATGCGTATGATGAGTGAGGAGATCGCTGGTCTCTAACAGATGTGGATGGGATGAGGTCCAGAACACAGGTGGCGCTTTTCATTCCGACCAGATCAGAACCTCGCTCCTCTTGGTTTTAGATTCCTGACGTTGTTTTAAGCTTTTATTTCCTAAAGAAGAAAATGTTCGAGCTTCAAAGCGACTTTCTTAACTCGTCATTCACATGTTTTCCACAGGGAGCGGGAACAGGAAATGCACGGGCCGAAGAAACGGGGACCAAAGCCCAAAACCCCCACAGGGAAGGTACAGCTGTGACCTCTGTTTTGATTTGTCTGTTGATGAGCTTCTCAACCTCAGGAGGCGTCTTATAGTTTTAGAAGGTTAAGGTCATTGTTAGCGTTCCATGCTAACGGAGCTAAGCTTCCTCCACCAATCAGGTCTCAGCAGCCACAGTTGGGATGTAGCGCCGATGTGTGTGTCATTAAACGCCGCTGGATATTCATTCAACTGAATAAAACTCTCCTCTTATTCCAGACCCGGACTCAGAAGGGAGCGTCTAGGGGCGGGGCCTCAGACGCGCCCCACACTACGTCACGCTCCGCCCCCGGCAGAGCGCCTCCCTCCTCCCTCGCCCCGCCCCACGCAGCCTCTTCGTCCGCCTCTTCCTCGACCGTGGCCCCGTCTCCCAAACTCAACTCCCTGGCGGCCACTCACAAGCTGAAGAAAGACATTCACCGCTGCCACCGGATGTCCCGGCGCCCCCTCCCCCGCTCGGACCCCATGGCGCCCTCCTTCTCCACCCCCGGCGGCCTCCCGTCCCGCCTGCACGCCTCCCCCTTCTCTGAGACTGTCCGCATCCTCAACCGCAGGGTCAAACCCCGGGAGGTCAAGAGAGGTCGCATCATCCTCAACCTGAAGGTCATCGACAAGGCCGGCCGGGGGGGCGCGGCCGGCCGGAGTGTCACGGCGGGGCGCCAAAACATCCCGTCCCGCAACCGCATCATCGGGAAGAAGGGAGACGCCCCCTACCGCCCTTTCCAGCCGCCCCTGAAGATGCTGGGCTTCCCCATGTACGGGAAGCCGTTTGGGCTGCAGTGCGGGGGCCCCGCGTCCCTTCAGCCCCACCCGGGCTCCAGCACCGAGGAGAGGAACGCCGGCTCCGCCTCCGCCCACCCTGAAAGGAGACCCCCCACCAGCAGCGCCGCAGCCTCGCCTCCCACAGAGGCTATCGAGTCCAGCCAGAAGGGCCCGAACGCCACGCCGGCGGATGCTTCCTGGTCCTCCGACCCGCCTCTCCTCCCGTCCTCGTCTTCATCCTCCCTCGGGGAGAAGGAGGAGGAGGAGGAGGAGGAGGGAGATGCTGCGCCGGACAGTAGCATGACCCGAGAGGGAGGCAGGAAAAGCGCTCGTGAACGCGGTGCAAGACGCCATCAGCCTGTCGCCCCCGGGGACCAGAGCTCCGCCCTCACTGATTCCCAAAGACCGCCCGCCGAGGGAGACCCCAACTGGCACCCAGAAATGGCGCCGAGCTCAAAGGACGTGGTGGTCACCGACGTCACCTCCAACCTCCTCACCGTTACCATAAAAGAGTTCCCCTCCCCCGCCTCCCCTTCTGCCGGACCCGAAAACGCCCCCTCCTCCTCTGACCCTCCCCCTCCTCAACCGAAGCCATAGGAGACCACGCCCCTCGGAGACGCGTCCATGTTTGTGTGATGACCAATGAAACGTAACCGATGCATAGAAGAAGAGCTAATTTTTTTCAAACATTTGGAAGCGGGCGGCTGACACGCCCTTAAATCGCCATATTTTGTCCTGCACGGCGCCGACTCTGCGGGGGGGAGGAGCCTATTTCTTGTCAGACGCTTGGCTTGTTGGTGTAAAAACGTGTTTGAGCTTCGTAATCAAACTCCGTGCACGTGAGAGACACAAATCCGCCCCCGTCTCCCCCCTCCCCGTCTCCCCCCTCCCCGTTTGCACAGCTGGACTCACATTATTACAGCGAGGTCAATTTGAGCTTTTTCATAGTTCGTAGTTCATCAAGTATAGAACATGTTTACGTTCATACGCGCTTATATATGACGTTTGTTACACGCGTGTAAATGAGTATTTATGTGCGGGCAAAACCTTACAGGCTGCAATAAGAATATATCCCAACAGTGTGGGCTGCTTCATGACCTCGGGTCTGACCCGGCCCAGCTCCGTGACCTCGGGTCTGACCCGGCCCAGCTCTGTGACCTCGGGTCTGCGTCTCTCCGTGTGGATCGCCAACGATCAATGAGTAAAGAACCACGTCAGAGATGCGACGCTTCGGTCGCAGCCTTCACTCATTCGTAGTCTGTCGTCAGCGACATTCGGGTCGTCATGGCGACGGCTCTCTGCCCTCGCTCGCTCCTCATTAGACGCGTCAACACTTGTGCCTCGCTTTATAAAAATATAATAAACTAAAAATATAAATAAACTGATGAAATGATGCTTCACGGAGTTCATCGCTGAGTGACGTCAGGGGCAACGCGGGGGATTTATGTATTACATGAAGGACACACGCACAACACACACACAATATCTATACACACATGTTTATCTTCAGCTCCGTTTGTGGCCTCCATCATAAACCGGCTGTTGATTTATTCACATTCAGACTTTTGTAATCTTCTACAGGTCTTTGACTTCTTCTGCTTTCATGTGTGACGTCATCAAAGGAAGGTTTAAAATGAGCATAAAGACGCTTCGTGGATTGAAAATGTTTGTGTTTCTCCTTTGTACTGTACTTTAATACCTGTTTTTAAACATATGCATAATATGAATGTGACGCTGTTTATGTTGAACGCCTTGTTTCTATGAGTAGTCCAGTGGGTTTTAATGAGTGAGATGAATAATGTACATTGCTATGAGGACGTGAGGACGTCATAACCCTCATTGTTCACTTTGTGGATCCAATGTTGTTGCTTTCAGTGTTTCTGGCTTTTGATTAAAAGCTCTGTGAAGAGAAGACGCTGTTCTGTTTCTATTGTTCATGTTAATATCAAAACCAATCGTTATGAGTATAAAGCGTCAGGTCCTACTGAGCGGTGACGTCATCCTGCTCGTGCAGCGCTTCGCCACTGGGGGGCGGGGCTGAGCCAACGAGGCGCTGAGAGGTCATGTGAAGGTCATCTGCATGATGAATAAAAGGCTTCCTCTCATGTTCTTTTAGTTACGCATCTTCACTTTATGCTGCTTTAGACATTTCAACTTGATTCAGATTATTATTATAAAATAAAACGAATATCTTCGATCATTATGGATTCAATTTATTATGTAAACATGATCTTCGCCTTTGGCGACTTGTTGGGAATGAATGATACTTGAAATATTGGTGAGTATTACATCTGACTGTAGATCTGCTCTTCTGACCTCGTTTCAGAGAAGCGTTCTTCACATGGCAGGAGGCAGATGTTAGGACTGCCCAGATGTTCTTCTTCTTCATCTCTAAACATGAGTAGAACGGCATGTTTTTAGCGACTTGAAGAAGTGGAAGGAGAAGACCAGAGCCCATTTCTAGCTCTGTGACGACAGGCCGGTCCAGATGTTTCCTCCCATCGCCTGGAGGAGAACTTCAGCACAAGAGAAATATCATGTCCTCCTCTGATGGAAGCTTTATCTCTTCCTTTGGGTGATTTGAAAGGAATTAGGAATGTTAATAGTTAGCAGTTGGAGATCCTTTTTTTTCTCTGTGGAACCTGGTTCATCTGAATAAAAGATCTGGAGGAACCTCGTCCTTCTACTCCTCCTGCTCCTTCTACTCCAGATGCTTTATATTCTCCTTCTACCGACTTGCTCCTTCTTCTCCCTCTCCTGTCCTCTTCCTTCTTCTTCCTGTCCTCCTCCTCTTCCTCCTTCTCCTCCAGCCTCTGCTTACATGTTCACTGTGCATCTACACGTGTGTGTGTGTCTTCCTCTTGTGCGCGTCCTCTCCTTGTTGTTTGGCGCATGCCCACAGCGCGGCTCCTCCCCCTCCCCGCGGTCCCCATGGTAACGCGCGGAGGAGAGAGCAGCTTAGCAGCGCGGAGGACACGGAGCAGCACCTCACGGACTCAGCGAGCCTTCTCCGGTCCGGATTCTGTTCCCGTGCGCGGCGACCATGAAGTTCGCGGTGGTGCTCGTGGGCGCCGGCAGCCTGGCCTTCCTCGGCGCGGTCATCTGCATCGTGGCCAGCGTTTACCCCCCAAGGACCGCCGCGCCCCTCGGGGACAACGGCACGCTGACGTCGGAGCCGCCGTTCGAGCCCGGGTCGGTGGCGCGCGCCGGTCCGCTGGGCGCGCTGCACGGCTCGGAGTCCTACGACAACGCGCTTGGCGGCCTCGGCCTGGAGGTCCCCCCCCTCAACGAGCTCCACCTCGGGGAGGAGGTCGGCGGCGGGTCCGCCAAGGAGATCAGCTTCAGCCGGTTGATCTGCACGCCGGTGCCGGCGGGTCACTGCGGGACCAAAGACCTGAGACGGCGGCAGGCGGACGACCCGGAGGACCGGACCCGCCTCCGGACCACGGCCGAGCACCTCCGGCAGATGGTCCTGCAGCAGAACGACCAGATCCTCATGGACCAGAGGACCATCCGGGAGCTCAGCGGGAAGCTGAGCGAGTGCGAGAGCGGCCTGGAGGACGAGCGGGCCGTCCCGGAGCGCAGCGTCGGGGTCTGGAGCGGCACCCGCCGCGTCATGGCCGGGGATGACGTCAGCTCCTCCACGGCGCGCGCCGTGGAGGAGCTGGCGCGCGCCATCATGGACCTGAAGGACCGCATCGAGAAGCTCGAGGTAAAACACGTACTTCGACGCTCCCAGAATCCACACAGTCCAGAAACATCGGATCATGTTTTGACATTTGTGTTATTAACAAATATCGGTGTCACGCGCACGCTCCCAGGTGGGAATGAAATCTCTCCACCTGAACGCCCCCCCCTCTCCCCCCTCGCCGTGTCAGCCTTCTTCAGAATAGAGACATCAATAAAAGAGGAGGCTGCAGGAGGCAGACACACACACACACACACACACACACACACGTGAGATGCATCACTTTGCTGTAGCTTCACTGATCATGTGATTGTCCTCAGCAATAGTTGACGTTGACGCTTTCTGATCAATAAACGTATCGAAGCTGAGAACCTTTTCTGACATTTGAATAAACAAACAATAATCAAAATAATCCTTTCCTTCCTTTCCGAGATTACGTTCAATAATGGAAATATGTAGCGAAGTCCTTCCTAATGATGCCCCGCTGGAGGGTTCATCCTCTGAGGAGCATGTGTAACTCCTCCCCTCTCCTTCTCGCAGGCGGAGATTGGTCCGGCAGCCTTGAACCTAACGGACCCGTCCAGTGCGCCCGGCAGAGGTCCGGCTCCGCCCACCCCCGGTGGCTCCTCCTCCTCCCACCCTGCTCCGGCCCCCCACCCTGGGGGGGGGCGTCGTCCAGCCTCCCCGGCCTCCCTTGCCCCCAAAACCCAGTACAAGGGCTCCGCCGGGCGGCCCAAGGGCCCCTGGAGGGTGGAGGACCTGGAGGGGGAGCTGGAGAGGAAGATCAAGCTGCTGGAGAAGGAGCGGCAAACCATGAGGAAGGAGACGCACGGAGAACACGAGAAGATCCACCAGGGCATCAACGCCGCGGACCACCGCGTCACCGAGATGGAGCACAGTGAGTGGGGCAGGTGGAGGAGATGGTGGATGTGGGAGGAGGAAGAGGAGGTATGGTCAATGGGGGGAGGACTCCATTGAAGGAGGAAGCAAGGTTGGGCAATTCCAAAGTGACTTGGTATAAATTGGCCATTGAAGGAGACAAACCTCTGCTAGGCTGCTGAGCTGAGACCACTGGTTGGCGTCACCATGACGACGTCCCCGTCTCCTCTCTCCTCAGCGGTGATGGAGCCCTCGTTTCCCGAAGGCTTCGTCCTCTCCTTCCCCATGAGGACCAACTACATGTACGGCCTGGTGAGGAAGGAGATCACGGAGATGTACGCCTTCACCGCCTGCATGTGGCTGAGGGCCAAGGAGGGGGGCATCGGGACGCCCTTCTCCTACTCCGTCCCGGGACAGCCCAACGAGCTGGTGCTGCTTCAGGGGGTCCACAGCCCGGCAGAGCTGCTCATCAATGACAAGGTACCGGTGTGTGGAGTGAAGGTCTTCTTCTGGTAGAGAGGGGACCAGTAGCAGAAGAAGTGATTCTGGGAGTTTTGAGGAGAGAGCAAATGCTAATCTCTGATAGCGCTGCTAGCTCAGGTAGCCGCAGGTCCACGTTGTGTCTCCTGGTAAGTCCAGGTGTGCTTGTGTGTTTCTCACCTGTAGGTGGCGCAGCTGCCTCTCTCTCTACCTGAGGACCAGTGGCAGCACATCTGTGTGAGCTGGACCCTGAGGGACGGGGTGTGGAAGGCCTATCAGGGGGGCAAGATGAAGGGCAGGGGGGAGGGGCTTGCCGCCTGGCATCCAATTAAACCAGGAGGCGTCCTTATACTGGGACAGGAACAGGTGAGAGATCAACCAACAGATGGATGTGAAAATGGATGGATGAATAAACGGATGGATGAATAAATGGATAGATGAATAAATGGATGGATGAATAAAAGGATGGATGAACAAACGGATGGATGAATAAACGGATGGATGAATAAATGGATGGATGAATAAATGGATAGATGAATAAATGGATGGATGAATAAAAGGATGGATGAACAAACGGATGGATGAATAAACGGATGGGTGTAAAAACGGATGGATGAATAAATGGATGGATGAATAAACGGATGGATGACTAAACGGATGGATGAATAAACGGATGGGTGTAAAAACGGATGGATGAATAAACGGATCGGTGTAAAAAAGGATGGATGAATAAATGAATGGATGAATAAACGGATGGATAAAGAAATGGATGGATGAATAAATGGATGGGTGTAAAAACAGAACGATGAATAAATGGATGGATAAACGGATGGATGAATAAACGGATGGATGAATAAAAGCATGGGTGTAAAAACGGATGGATGAATAAACGGATGGGTGTAAAAACGGATGGATGAATAAACAGATGGATGAAGAAATGGATGGGTGTAAAAACAGATCGATGAATAAATGGATGAATAAACGGATGGATGAATAAACGCATGGGTTTAAAAATGGATGGATGAATAAACGGATGGATGAATAAACGGATGGATGAATAAACGGATGGATGAACAAACGGATGGATGAATAAACGGATGGATGAATAAATGGATGGATGAATAAACGGATGGGTGGAGGAGCACAGGCATTTGAGGGAGCATCAGTAGTTCTTGTCTCTCGTTAGATTACATAACCGTGACATGGAGTCTGATATGAACTCTCGTCCCTGGAGCTCGCCCTGCAGGCCGTTGTTGCCGTGGCAACGATATAAAGCAATGGTACAATAACAATATTTAATGGATGTTTATTCCGTGTATGTGTTGCTGTGGGGATTTTAAACGCTCACATTCAGACGATCATGAACAAAAATCATAAAACACAACAGCTCTAACCTGCTTTTTTCTTCTCATGTGACCTGATCTTATTGAGGTTCCCATGCATGAGGAGCGGCGTGCCTTCAGGATTAGAGACATGATCTATTCGTTCCCAGTGGAAGAATTAGATCCCCAATGACTCCCATTCAGAGAGCTGTTAGAGACGTCTGTGTGCGGGAGGGTCCTTAACAGCTCCTCTTGACTTGTCCCCCATAGGACGCGCTGGGCGGGCACTTTGACGCCTCCCAGGCGCTGGTGGGGGAGCTGTCCCAGTTCAACCTGTGGGACCGGGTGCTGAAGCCGGCCGAGGTGGCCGCGCTGGCCGACTGCAGCTCCTCGGCTCTGGGCAACATCTCGCCCTGGACCGACCGCCACGTGGACGTCTTCGGCGGCGCCACCAAGGAGTCCCTGGACCCGTGCCACGCCGCCCGCAGGTCCGACCCCTCCAGCCCCAGGCAGTGAGGTCCAAAAGGGGGGGCGAGGCGCTTGTTCAGTGGTAGCGGTGTGTTTTTTTAGTCACATGGTCACCTCAGCGGTGGCTGCACGAATGCATCCACTTTAACGGGACTGGCTCGTGGTTTTAGGCCCCGCCCCTCCTGGTTCCGGTCGCGACGGGGTGAGCATGGGTTGAACCTTGTCTGACCTCTGAGATGCTTTCATTGGTTGTGTTCGTTTCAGCGCCTGATGGGAGGCGGAGTCAGTGTTTCTCTGTTAGCTGTAAACTAACCGGTGGTCTTGACGTATCTTCTGTATTCTGTATCTGTGCAGTGTGCTCATCCGGCCGCAAAGATGATGGTCTCTGTCCACATTTCAGAGATGGACGATCGTCCACCTCTAAGAGAAAGACGATGGTCTTTGTCCCCCTCTCTCAGAGACACTCGCTTCCCACCGATCAGATCTCGATGACTTTAGTGAATCTGTGTTGTGTCGCTCAACCACCCTGATGGAATGTGTCTATGTATGTTTGCATGAGCAAAGTCACATGAGTAAACTACAGTGGTGATGTCATCGGTGGTGGTGATGTCACCACATGGATCAGAGGTGGGAGGGATCCTTTGGCGGCCATTTTGAACATCTGGCTCCCTACAGAGAGAAAGGCTACTTTTACGTCGGTCTCTCTGCAAACTAAAGAACAAACTGATGATATCAGAAGCATTTATTGATCACATGATATTCCCTGATCCATTAGAATCAGATCAGAAGCCATTTATTGCCACATATATGTTACACATAGAGGAATTTGACTTATATATAAGAATAAAATAAGAAATATACAAGCGAGAATTACAATGTATTCATCTTATCAACAAAACCCCCGAAGCTTTGTTTACGTCATGTTTAGAAGACAGAAAAAGAAAGTTTCCTCTAGCGATAAATAATCTTTTAATCTCTGGAAGTTCAGAATGGACGTGGCGTTTGGAGGATCAGGGGTTAGATTCCAACTGAGAGAAGTGAACAGTGGTTTCAGATACAAAATCCACCTTAAGAACCCCCCCCCCAGTCCCCCATGCCCCCCCACACCAACCGTCACCCTGCTGTAAAGTGCCTGCATGGGCTCCAATGCCCAAAATATAATAGTGGAACGTTTTTATGTTTGACTCTTCTTTGTTGTCTCTCTCTCCTTCCGTCCATCTTGCTTGTGGTCTTGAAGGCAGTGACAGTGGTGCACTTGTTGCGCTTATTTACATCTCCATGGATTTTCAATGATATTGTGAAATAAATGGATAAAATAAATAAAAAAATGAAATGGTTATAACAAAAATGCTGCACTCCTTTTTCCAAAAACCGAACGTGTGTGTTGGCGGTCGACAGGTTGACCCAATCACCTAAATCACGAAGAAAGATCTTTTCATTACAATAAAGGATCTCGTCGTTACTGATGAGAAAAGATGTTTTCCTGATGAGGAGGTCACCAGCCAACACGGCCGCAGGTTGACACACCAGCATCGATAACCTAACAATGACATCATCATATTTATGATGACAGAGGCTTACGAGTAATAATATCTTTCCAGTCATCAGCTGATTACTGTGATCTCTATTCTCCAAATATCAATCAACTTGAACTCATCCGGTTCATCCTCATCTGATTCATCCTCATCCGATTCATCCTCATGTGATTCATCCTCATACAATTCATCCTCATCCGATTCATCCTCATCTGATTCATCCTCATCCGATTCATCCTCATGTGATTCATCCTCATCTGATTCATCCTCATCCGATTAATCCTCATCCGATTCATCCTCATCTGATTCATCCTCATCCGATTCATCCTCATGTGATTCATCCTCATCTGATTCATCCTCATCCGATTCATCCTCATCCGATTCATCCTCATGTGATTCATCCTCATCCGATTCATCCTCATCCGATTCATCCTCATGTGATTCATCCTCATCCAATTCATCCTCATGTGATTCATCCTCATCTGATTCATCCTGATCTGATTCATCCTCATCCGGTTCATCCTGATCAGATTCATCCTCATCCGATTCATCCTCATCCGGTTCATCCTCATCCGATTCATCCTCATCGGTTCATCCTCATGTGATTCATCCTCATTCGATTCATCCTCATCCGGTTCATCCTCATCAGATTCATCCTCATCCGATTTATCCTCATCCGATTCATCCTCATCCGATTCATCTTGTTGAGGAAAAATATTTCTTTGTTGTCCAACATATATTCATGTTATAATAAGTTTTAGAGAAATTGGGAAAGTATGTAAGTAAGTAAAAACGCACAAATCAAAACATGTTGAAGATGAATAATCAACTTGACCGGGTTCATCCTCATCCGATTCATCCTCATCCGATTCATCCTCATGTGATTCATCCGATTCATCCTCATCCGATTCATCCTCATCCAATTCATCCTCATGTGATTCATCCTCATCCGATTCATCCTCATCCGGTTCAACCTCATGTGATTCATCCTCATCCGATTCATCCTCATGTGATTCATCCTCATCCGATTCATCCCCATGTGATTCATCCTCATCTGATTCATCCTCATTCGATTCATCCTCATCTGATTCATCCTCATCCAATTCATCCTCATCCGGTTCATCCTCATCAGGTTTATCCTTATCCGGTTCATCCTCATCTAATTCATCTTGTTGAGGAAAAATGTTTCTTTGTTGTCCAACATATATTCATGTTATAAGTTTTAGAGAAATTGGGAAAGTATGATTCATCCTCATCTGATCAATTCCCAGATCGATAAGTGAGTTAGCGAGCTGAATCTTATTTATTTTGTTCATTACCAGTTTCAGTTTTTTTGTCTTAATATGTGTTTTTGGGCTCATTTATCCATTTAGTGTTTCACAACGTGCTGTCGTCTGTGACATTTTGCAGCCCCCCCCCCCCCCCCCCTCCCTTCATCGATTAAACATGGGGTGATAAAGTGCAACGAGTCATTGATGACAAACAAGAAAAAATCATTTGAGCTGATCCATAACTACACGATCAATAAAAAAATCAATTTGTGAGTCAGTGAATAGTCCTTTGCCTTTATTATTGTTTATTCGCAAAGTCACATGGGGCGCCCGCCCGTCACACACAGCCCGCCCCCCACCGACCGCCCGCTTCCTCTGCTGCTGAATTATAGATGCAACTTAACAATCATGGAGGTGCTGACCTACACACACACACACCCACACACACACACACACACAAACACACACACACACAACCACACACACACACACACCTGCATCTCTCTTCTCTGAGTCTCACCTGGACCTTCTTATGAGGTCTTAATCCAAGAGAAGATAGGAACACAAACAGATTAACGTTAAATTGGAGCAAATACGTCTACCTGTACACCCGTCCGTCCACCTGTCCGTCCACCTGTCTACCTGTACACCCGTCTGTCAACCTGTCCGTCCACCTGTCTACCTGTACACCCGTCCGTCCACCTGTCCGTCCACCTGTCTACCTGTACACCCGTCTGTCAACCTGTCCGTCCACCTGTCTACCTGTACACCCGTCCGTCCACCTGTCCGTCCACCTGTCTACCTGTACACCCGTCCGTCCACCTGTCTACCTGTACACCTGTCTGTCAACCTGTCCGTCCACCTGTCTACCTGTACACCTGTCTGTCAACCTGTCTTCTATCTTACCAGAAGTTCTAACAGCAGCCCTCTTGGCTTTTCACATTCGGTACGATGCTAAATATGCTAATGTTTTTATTGATGCAAATGATGAACACTTTCTCTCTATGGAGAGATCTTTAGTGCTAATGATGCTAACTATGTGAATATGCTAAACATGTGTGTGTGTGAGTGAGAGAGAGAGAGAGAGTGTGTGCATATGTGTGTGCGTGTGTGTGTGTATTGCACAACTACATTTCTGGGTCAAACCCACCATCCAGATGTTAGCAGCTGAATGTGGGTCAGACTCAGTAAGATGGGTGATTAGAACGAATATATAAAGACAGAAGTGGTGGACAGAATCTACATACATTTACTTTAGGCACATTCATTACGTGTTTCCACTTAAATGTTATTAGACAAATATTTAGAATATTTTAGAATCAGTATTTAAGATCATCCAGAAGGAAACTGCTGCTGTGCTGAAGCTGCAACGCCAAGTGGCAAAGAGTGCAAATTAAAAAAAGAGTAAATTCAAAAATATATAGAACATATTCATCACCAAGTTATAAGAAATAAAGCTTCCCGCTGGTTGATTGACAGATTCTGAACCAATAGTAGAGACGCCACGCTGTAGTGGGCGGGGCTTCCCCCGTATGGACATCCGTTGTTTAAAATGTATCCTTAACAACCGAACTGGAGCAAAACAGCAGAGGTTTGGGAGGAGAAACGCCTCGTAAGTAGCCCACTTGTCCCTGTGCTTCCACACGTACGTCATCCTGCATCTGTTCACCGTCAACATCACTTTAACTCCTGACATGTAGCGCACAGAAAGCCCTTTTATTTCAGAGTAGAAAACAGCTTCCGGTAGCGTCAGCTGGTTGCTATCAAACCAGCTAAGCTCGTTAGCTAGCTAGTAAGTAAAGAGAGCAACATGCAGCGTCAGCTGTTTACAACTAAACAAGCTACGCTAACTAACTAGTAAAGAATATTAAAACGCTATCTGCCGTTACAAGCTAAAAGCAGGACGCAAATGCTCTGGTTGAAACTACGACCAGTGGCGTGCTGCTGCTTGCTAACTAGTCGTGGCTAACGTGCAGCTAACGCTAGCTAGCTTTAGCCGGGGTCATGGTAACGGGAACACAGAGCCGTCTGCTGCCTCTGCGACCCCGACCTGTCCGACGTTAAGGCCTCGGCGCTCAGCGGGAAGTAACGGAAGCCTTTTCCTTGCAGGAGTCGGAATGGCGGGGACGGGCGAGGGAAAGAAAGAGGAGGCCGACTACAAGAGGCTGAACAGCTTTCCTCTCATCCGGGTAGGAGACGCCACCTGTAGATGGAGTAAACAGGTGTAGCTGAGATGCTCCTCATCATGTAGGAGACACCACCTGTAGATGGAGTAAACAGGTGTAGCTGATATGCTCCTCATCATGTAGGAGACACCACCTGGTAGATGGAGTAAACAGGTGTAGCTGATATGTGTCAGATGCTCCTCATCATGTAGGAGACACCACCTGTAGATGGAGTAAACGGATGTAGCTGAGATGTGTCAGATGCTCCTCATCATGTAGGAGACACCACCTTTAGATGGAGTAAACGGGTGTAGCTGAGATGTGTCAGATGCTCCTCATCATGTAGGAGACACCACCTGGTAGATGGAGTAAACGGGCGTAGCTGATATGTGTCAGATGCTCCTCATCATGTAGGAGACACCACCTGTAGATGGAGTAAACGGGTGTAGCTGAGATGTGTCAGATGCTCCTCATCATGTAGGAGACACCACCTGTAGATGGAGTAAACGGGTGTAGCTGAGATGTGTCAGATGCTCCTCATCATGTAGGAGACACCACCTGTACATGGAGTAAACAGGTGTAGCTGATATGTGTCAGATGCTCCTCATCATGTAGGAGACACCACCTGTAGATGGAGTAAACAGGCGTAGTTGAGATGTGTCAGATGCTCCTCATCATGTAGGAGACACCACCTGTAGATGGAGTAAACGGGTGTAGCTGAGATGTGTCAGATGCTCTTTATCATGTAGGAGACACCACCTGTAGATGGAGTAAACCGGCGTAGCTGATATGTGTCAGATGCTCCTCATCATGTAGGAGACACCACCTGTAGATGGAGTAAACGGGTGTAGCTGAGATGCTCCTCATCATAGCTGGAGTAAACGAGCGTAGCTGAGATGTGTCAGATGCTCCTCATCATGTAGGAGACACCACCTGTAGATGGAGTAAACGGGTGTAGATGAGATGTGTCAGATGCTCCTCATCATGTAGAAGACGCCGCCTGTAGATGGAGTAAACGGGTGTAGCTGAGATGCTCCTCATCATGTAGGAGACACCACTTGTAGATGGAGTAAACAGGTGTAGCTGAGATGCTCCTCATCATGTAGGAGACACCACCTGTAGATGGAGTAAACGGGTGTAGCTGAGATGCTCCTCATCATGTAGGAGACACCACCTGTGGATGGAGTAAACGGGTGTAGCTGAGATGCTCCTCATCATGTAGGAGACACCACCTGTGGATGGAGTAAACGGGTGTAGCTGAGATGCTCCTCATAGGGTCAGGAGAGTTGAGGAGGAAAAGTAAACCGCTGCGTTTAGAGAATCCGAGGCTGGATCTGTTTTCAGGAAGGTTCCTTACTGAGCTTCCTAAAAAAAGCTCTTTGTTTGTTTTAGTGGCTCCACATCTGCAGAGTAGGGCGTTGTGGGCGTGGCCTCATGAGAGGAGGGGTGGAGCCTTACCGTCTGTCTGTCCTCAGCACACGGACATGCCGGAGGAGATGAGGGTGGAGACGATGGAGCTCTGTGTGACGGCCTGTGAGAAGTTTGCCACCAACAATGAGGTAAGAGTGAGATGTCTCCTGCGAGGGAGGGGACGCAGATGTTTGTGTGACGATGTCCGTCTCCCTCAGAGCGCAGCCAAGATGATCAAAGAGTCCATGGACAAGAAGTTCGGCAGCTCCTGGCACGTGGTGATCGGCGAGGGCTTCGGCTTCGAGGTGACGCACGAGGTCAAGAACCTGCTCTACATGTTCTTCGGGGGGAGCCTCGCCGTGTGTGTGTGGAAGTGTTCATAGCACCGCCTCTGCCTGGAAGCCCCGCCCCCAGGGAGGCCCCGCCTCTAGGCCGGCCGCACGCTGGTCCGTGTGTCCGTTGGCGTGGTGCGTCCACACAAACCCGTGTGTGTGTGTGTGTGTGTGTGTGTGTGTGCTGGACACACACTTTGTTTTTTTTAGAACTTCATTTCTGTCCAGCCGCACTGATCTTTCAATAAGGTTTGTAGTATTTTTATGTGCACACAGCGTTGTGAAGAAGTCGTTTTTAGAGGACGGGGAGACGTCTCCATGGTGACGCCGGCTTTAAGGCTCCTGCAGTGTGTATTAACCTGATTGTATAATAAACGCTGATGTGATCAACAGTCATTTCTCAGTCTAGTTTTCTCACTGGCTCAACATAAAAACACGAATCCTCTTCCAAGGGGTTTTATTTACTAGAGGATGAAGGAGGACAACAACAACAACAACGTCCATGCAAACCTCCACCAGAAACATTTTGAGACAAAGTTCATCGATCGGAGCTCTTTATAAAGGAGAAAGAATAAAGAGGAACACTAATTAAGATGCAATCAAAGAGATGTTTAAATGTTGGAGAGATGGATATGTATACATGTGTATATGTATGTATATAAGTGCGTTTCTAAGTGAACAAACATTTCTCAGGTTTTAAAGTATATTTCAAATCTCATCAGTATTTCATCAGTAAATAAGGGCCGCGGGGTAAACGTGGACAATGTGAAATGACTCATTTCTATTGGGTTGTTTGAAATGATCCTCAAGCATCCGGCGACATGAACATGATGAAACTCGTACGTGGACGCTGTGTGATGTCACTTCTCTCTCAGGTCCTATGAAAGAGGGCGGGGCTAGAGGCTGGGTGGCAGGTCTACCATGCGGCGTGTCCACGTGGTCCTCTGTCCTCGGTAGACGCGGCTCCGCCTTGCAGCTCATCCATTATTTACCTGATGCTCTTTACAGATCTCCTCCAGCGCGTTAAATATTCATCAGGTCACACTGAAGCTGCTGCAGGACGGAAGCACTCAAGAGCTTCTTACAGCCATCAGAGACCATCTGGGAACGTCTTCTGTCCACAAGGAGGACACGTTGGACACTATTTAAATATCCACTGGGACTCAGAGAGACAGAGTGGGAGAATGAGCCAAAGAGGTTTCGATGGAATTTCTCCACCTCTAAAGAGAAATGTGTGAACCGAACTGAACTGTAATGAATAATTGAATCTTTTGCTCAAAATGTCACAATGCAGTTAAATGATGAACGCAGACGACCTTGAGCCACAACGTGAGATAAAACTAAAACATGATTGATCTTTCATTTTAATTCATTATTGATCAACATTTGAACGGCTCCTCAGATTGAGGGAACACGTCACAGTTTATTGGTTCCAGGAGGAGGAGGTCGATTAGTAATCAACCAACGAACCACCGGGGATTTATTAGTACATTTGGTACATTGATGTTTATGAGAAGCACTACATGGAGGGCCTTAGGACCCAGGGGATGTGTGTGTGTGTGTGTGTGTGTCCACAGACTGATTGAAGTGTTACATCCTGGTGGTGACCCACATGTGTTTTTTGTGTGTTTGTTGTGTGTACTTGTGCGATGTGCGAAGTCACAGCAGGGATTTTGCCTGTGTGTGTGTCTGTGTGTGCGTCTGTGTGTGTGTCTGTGTGCCTTCTGTTGCCTTGGAAACGGCCTCAGTTCTGTTTTTCAAGTTCTGAGGAACGCAAATGAAGCTTGTGGTGTCGCGGTGTGGAGAAGCCCTCCTGAAGCCCATGAAGTGAGTCCTGGTCCGGAGGGGGCTCCTGGTCCTGGTCCCAAAGGGGGGGAAACCAAGTCCGGTACAACAAATACTGCTTGTTCCTCCTCACTGAGAGCAAAACACTCGACTAGATCTCCACTCTTTGCTGTCCTGCTCCTAAATGGTGGAAGGAGGTCTCTGAAGACATCAGGACCACAGAGAGCCTTCACATCTTCAGACTAAAGACACACCTCTTCAGACTCTACCTCCACTAACACACTAACTAACTGTAGCACTTACATTGGACTTATAATGGTTCTTATCTACAGCAAGTTTTACATCAGCTTATTTGATTAAACTGCACTTTCTTGTTTCTTGTTCTTCTGAGTTTGTGTCCTTATGGTTGAGATGTTCTTATTGTCAGGGTTCAGGGTCTAACGCCTCAAGGGGCCTTTGGGTCGAGGGTGCAGATCCTTGAGCTGCCTGTCCGTGCGCCTCTGGCTCCCCCTGGTGGGCAGCGCGTGTTTCTGCCACTGTGTTAAAATGCGCTGTACAAATAAAATGTCCACGCCGCGTGTTATTGGTTCAGCTTAGTTTCCTCTCCTTCTAAATTCAGGCTACACTTGTGTTAAGTCATGTTTACGTGCACGCTTCTTCACAGAATAACACAGGAGGACTCATTTGGGGAGCGACGTCCTGCTGTGTGACGCGCTTCTAATTAGTCAGTGTTTTAATACAGCAGATGGATGTTTGACTCCTAACAGGTTCGTTTTCACTTTGCTTAAACATTCTCTCCTCTTTACGTTGCTGCCCAACAAGCCTTTCATTAATATGTTAAATCAAAGTTTGCATTAGTCTGCGAACCGAAACCGTGATCTTGAACTACCCGTGATGGACAATGCGTCGGGATCTTGGTGGAACGAGTCTGTTTTGTGTTTCACTCACTAAATGAATCAGAGAACACGTTGACAATAAAAACACTGATGATTTGATCTGCATCACCAGAGGTTGCTTCTGCTTCAGGTGGGAGAAGGAACCACTGTTGTAGGTGATGAAGACCCCCCCGATGGGGCCGAGGCACTGAATGTGGACCTCGTGGACCCGGTGATTGTGGACTTCTTGCTGGGACGTTCTTTCATACGGGTTTAAACCTCTTCAGCGGAGAGTGCAGGTTTATTTACGATGCGTCATTGGCGACATATTCGTCTCTGCCGCGAAACCACCAGGGAACTAATATTAATACCTAATGAATCATTCTATAGGTTAATAGGTCACCTCGGCCAGTTACTTCCGCGTTGCCGCGCGACCCGTCGTCATGGTTACGAGACAACTCGTTCCCGTCAGCAACCAGGTGAGAAAGTCAGTTAGTTTTTATATTCCTTCTGTTTAGCGGGTTTAAAATACTTTTACAACTTCATGAACCTGAATAGAAGAAGAAAGTGTCAGACTGGTCACGTGGTTCGTTTTTATGGCTTTAACGTTAGCTAACAGCTAACTAGCTGTTAAGTTAGCTGACCGACTAGCTAACTAGCGTAGCTAAAGCGGGTTTGCTAGTTAGCTTGACTTTATCCACTTTGAATGAAGAAACGTGGCTCAAGTAACGTTACATGAAAGAAGAATGTATGAGTTATTACTTCACTCTTTAACGTTTATTAATGTTGGTTCCGACTTATTGTGACTCATGTTTACAGTGTTATTGTGTTAATGTTGACAAATCACAGCTTCATCTACTATCAGATAAATAGATCTACTCATTTGTGATGAATACAAAGTTTCACATACAGAGAGATTATAGATTGTACAAGTATAATCATCTATAGTAGTCATTTAGAATTAGAATTTATGAATGAATTCCGACATGAAGCCATAATCCAGCTCATCCCGTGTAACGTTTGTGTGTATCGTTTCATGTGCACCTCCATCTGGTGTCGGAAACCAGATCATTCAAGTTCACTTACATTCGTTTTAGTAGCGTCAGCAGAGGAGACATCAGCATCATGTCCGGCCCCCCTTCAGAGAAGACCCAGACCAGTGAAGACCTCCCGTCCGCGCTGAAGAAGACCCTCACTCCCACGGTGACCTTACCGCCCCTCCGCCCGGATCGCTGTGGCCCCGTGCCACGGCCTCCGTGCAGGCGGAGCCCCCCCTCCAGAGGCGCCCCCCCCGGCGCGGTGGAGCTCCCTCGCCTGGGGGCCCGAGGGAGACCCGGCAGCGCCACAGGGACCACGAGGTGGACAGAAGGACCTGGAAGGGCCTCCATGCCTATGAGGTACACAGAGTTAGCGCAGGAGAGGAGATTCACAAGGGTTATCTCTCATGTCCTCTCATGTCCTCTCATGTCCTCTTTACTCCCGTCCTTTGATTGTCTGCCTTGAGTGGAACCTCTTGAGTCCAATCACCTGCATCTCCACACCTGAATGTCACCTGTCTGTTACTCTGCTATATTAGCTGCCATGATTGCGGCGTGTTTCCCCCTTTTCATCCATTTCTTGTTTTACCGGTTCTGGTTTTTGCTTTTGTTTAGTTTTTGTTGTTGTTTTTATTGTTTCAGCCTCTCCGAGGACGGTGAATCTTTAAAAGCGACGACGTGTGAGGACGAGAACATGACGCGTGGGAATGATGGGGAAGCGTGTGGAACGACACAGGTTCCCCTCACAGGCACGGAGGTGGTTCACATCCTCGCTCGCAAAGACTCGTTAGAGTTTGATCTTTATTACCTGAGAGAAGTGGAGGGGGAGTGTCCCAGGTGCGCTGTGGTAAGACCGTCTAGCAGCCGCAGGTAGACCGCGACGCCACAGTGACGCGTCCTCTCTGTCCTCAGACCCTACGACCTGCGAGCCGTCCGGTCCAGCCAGGCGGGCTCCGAGTACTACGTCTTCTCCCCTGGTGCGGTGCTCCACGTCACAGGGGGGCGTCCCGGGGGACTCGTCAGTCTGGCCCAGTGGTACCGAGAGGCGCTGGCGTGGAAAGCGCTGCAGGGAATTCCCTTCTTCAGGGACTTCAGACGGCAGAGAGCGTTCACCAGGTGAGCTCATGGAAGCTGTTCAGCTGCTACCAGCAACTAACAGCACTAATCTGTGGATCCTTTTCCAGCCGCTTGGTCTGTGACAAGTCTGCTTCCCAAAGATGACGCCTCCTAAATGCTCAGACCCTCGATCAGCAGAATATCTGTTGCTGGTCGTGTCTTCATTCTCTCTCTAATCCGTGCGGTTTGTGTATTTTCACGCCAGGTGGCGAAGGAGTGTGCGCAAGATTGTTTTCCAGCGCAGGTGTCGGGTTCTGCAAGATCAGCTGCTCACGTCCGTTCCTCGGTTCAGAAAGGCTCTCCTCGAGTTCACCAGGCGAGTCTCCAGCCTCGAGCCCTTGGTTCCTGTGCACCAGATGTGGCCCTGGGCTTGTGGCTGTGGTACGAAACCCTGATATCGCTGATTCTCAACCTCCTACAGGGTAATGGAAGAATTGAGAGAGACTAGTCCGCTGCCCCAGGACGGGTCTCACACCTTCACACTGCTGGAGTTCACGAACCTACTGAGGACCACGAAGCAGGAGCTCCTGCAGACGCTGGAGAAGTTCTCGCGTCATCGCGCTGCCACCCTAAACACGGTAATAACTTCACAATCGCTCAAAGCTCCTACTTTACTGTAGAGTTTGAGCACGATTTCTGGTTACTTCATATCTCACTCCGATCTGAGTCCCTTAGAGCTCACGTTGGGTTATTCGCCCCCCCCAGGTGAAGGAGGACAGCTACCTGGCTCACCAGGAGCTGCAGCGACACCTGGAATCGGCTAGAAGGACTCCCGGGGACTGCGAGGACGCCATCCACCTGCAGCTGGCTCACCGGCGGGAGCTGCAGAGACGGGCGGCCCGGTCCCGGGGCGTCCTGCACAAACTGGGCCGCTGGGCCGCTCTGGTGGACCACATGACGCTGCAGAGCCTCGTCAGCGTCTTCCAGAGAGACGTCCGGTCCTTCCTCAGGGGCGTCGTGAAGGTGACAGGGGAGCCCTCGTTGGCTCCTCCCACTCTGGTTCTGTGGACGCAGTGTTGTCAGAGGACGACGGAGCTTTGAACGGTGACGGTGACGCGGCGGTCGTTGCTGTGTTCTGTTTGAGCAGAGGCAGAAGCCTCAGCAGGGATGGCTCTTCCTCACCCAGCTGTGCGTGGGGGTCAGCAGGGGTCTGAGGGTGGAGCCCCCCATCCAGCGGTTCCAGAAAGCCGTGAGCCGAGCGCTCCTCACTGCGGGCCACTCGTTAATCCAGGTAATGAACTTCTCCTCCTGCACCGGCCTTTTCTTTTGACCTCAACACATTTCAAATGATTTACAAATCTTTTTAAAGAATAAAGATGGCCTCTGCTTTCTGCTCCTTCATCGTCTGGTAGATGTGTGAAACATGTGGATTCTTCCTGGAGACCAGCGACAGCTTCTTCACCTCTGATTCCTCTCAGGTTTTAACCTCTGACCTCAGTCGTCTGGAACACGGTCCGTCCCCGGGTACGGCCGTCTTCAGTTGAGAGGCGGTGTGATGTGACGCTGTTGACCCGTCCTGTGCTCGTTGCTCTCATGTGTTCTCATTCTTCAGAGGAGAGCAGCGATGGAGCGACTGGTCGCAGGATGTTCTGCTGCAGGCTCAGAGGCTTGTCGGCTCGCCGCCTGCAGCCTCCTGAGGCCTCCCTCCTATCGGCGCGGGGCAGAAGCATGCACTGCTGCTACCAGCGCCTCCTCAAAGCCCAACTGCAGTGGCACATCAGCACCGGCGACGTCACAGAACGGGTGGAGAAAGAGCAGGTCGACATCATGCAGGCGAGACCTTTAAATCCACCTCTGTGATTAAAACTAGCGGACGGAAGATGCATGATCAGTAGTCACGCCTCCCTGATCTCTGGACAGGAAGCTGAGCGGGACGTCCAGCGGCTGTGTGAGAGCTACGCGTGGCTAACGGAGGTCCATGCGTTCCTCAGCCAGTGGAGTCCAGCCTCCCTGGAGTCCCTGAAGGGTCGGCCGTCTGCACTGTACCGGCAGCTCCTAGAGAAGGTGGCTCACTGGGCCGAGAGAATCCTCGCTGTTCCCTCGTCCATCTCCACCGGCAACCAGCTGTTCATCATCCAGTGCACCGGCCTGAAGGAAAGGCTCGGTATGTTTTATTCTGAAGGACTCACTGGAAAATACTGTTTCCTGTCTTCATCCAAAAGCTTTTCCTTAAAGTGTTGTTAAATAGTGGTGTGAGGGCCGCTAGTGACTCGAGAGATCTTTGCCTCTTCTAGCTGAAAGTTCTGGTTCTCTGTTTGCTTTGAAAAGGGCTGCAGCTCAGGCGGGTGGAGGAGGAGGTGATGGAGCTGCTCTCGCAGCAGGTAAAGCTGCTCTCTGAGAGCCTGACGGCCGACCTGGAGGAGGCTGCTGCCAAACTGAAGACGGACCCCCGAGACCTGCTCCACCTGTCAACGTACGCGCTCACGGTAAAGAACCTCCTCGGGGACTTGGTGAGGAATTAAGAAGAGACTAAAGATATAAAACGTCTACTGCCCCCACGTTCTCCGTGAGTCTTCACGTCCCTTTAACATTATTCATCCATCAGTCTTGTCAGATCGTTCTGAATTTAGATCCCAATATTTTGTCTTTGATGGAGATGAGTTGTTAAAAACGTTCCAAGGGCACCGGACTCCACCCGTGTGGTGTGAGCTATGGAGATCTTTCCTGCTGCCGGTCGGCTTCATCCACTCCCAAACTCCAGTTTGATTACTCTGCAGCACTAACAGATTCTACCAAAATGATATCCGACCCCTAAGCGGTACGTCCTGTGAATCTGTCGCATCACTTCAGGTGAGGGACAATGAGGAATCGGCGAGCGAGGCGAGGAAGCGTTTGGACTACATCCGCTCCCTCCAGGACACCGTTGGCATGAACTGGAGGAAGATGACTGAAGAGGAGGTGGCGTTGCAAGGAAAGGTGTGCAGGCGTAACCACCTGGTCGCAGCTGTCCTCCTGCCGCCCGTCTGACCCCTTTTCTCTGCGTTCAGCTGCTGGCCACGTGGGCCGACTTCCTGCCTCTGCTGGAGCGAGCAGGAGGCCTCGTGTGCAGCCGCCTTCCCTCGATGGTCAGCGCCGTGGACGCGGTGTTCTCATATCTGACCCGCGACCTTAAAGGCCTGGTCTCTGAAGCCACGTCGGGACCCTTCGTCGACCCGACGCAGGACGCCAAAGACATGGCGTCCGAGCTGAGCGGCGCGTGGACTCGCGTGCACGACCTCATCGCAAAGCTGGAGCAGCTTAGCGGCGACAGCCAAAACCTCCGCGGTGAGACCCGTAGCGCTCAGCAAGAGGACGTTTCTTTTACTTTGAAGGTCTCATTGTAACTACGGAAAGGAAGGTTTGAAGTATTCACCAGAATGCCAATCTCAGAGCGGTGTACTTCGTTGGCTCCCTTCAGGACGGCCGATGGATCTGACCAGCTGGACAACAGAAGGTCAGAAGGTCAAAGCCCGTTTTGAGTTGTGGGAGCTGAGAGCTGAGCTCTCGACGTGGATGGACGACTGGAAACTGCTGCTGCTCAGTGAGGTAACGCGTCGAGATGTCTCTGACATGGTGGCGAGTATTTATGTATATTTATATGAACGCATGGTGACAAATGATCTGTTTGCAGTTTTCTTGATGAAGTAAGCTAACCGATATGCTAAGCTAGAGGTTAACGTGAGTGAGAGCCACAAATCTCTTCTCTTCATTGTTCAGGTTGTGGTGTCACAAGCTCAAGGAAATATTTCCATGTGGAAGGAGCGAGCTCTTTCTCTAACAAGTATCGTGCCTACCCATGATGCAGTGCTGCAGGAGACTTTAGGGACCCTGGAAAAGCTAAGCTGTCAGCTTGCTGTCTTGGCCGAGCTGCAGAGCCCTGCGCTCAAACACAGACACTGGAACGCCATTTTTAAAGGTCAGACTCCTTTACCCTTTGTAGTGATACCTACGCTAAGTAATGCACTTAGTCTAACATAACAAGGAGGAAACGTCTGGTTCTGAAGGTCCTCAAAAGCTGCATTCTTCACGCGCTTCGTTTGGACGCAACCAAGGCTAAAATAATCCAAATGCATTCCGTCTGGCAGACATGGGCCGACCGTTTGTCCCAGAGAAGAAGGTGACCGTCTCTCAACTGACGTCTCAACAGCTGGACCAGACACTAGTTAGCAAGGTGAGAGCAGGATGGACGATAATGTACATCTGCTGGTGAAAACGACTGATATGCCGCCAACACCTGTTCCGTGATCCACGTGGCAGGTGTGCAGGGATGCACAGGTGGAGTGCGGCATGGAGCAGACCTTCCAGAAGCTTCAACGAGGGTGGAGAGCCAGACTCTTCCAGCTGGAAGTTTGGCAGCCTGCAGAGCCCCAACGTGGATTAACAGAGACGGAGAAGCCTTCGGAGGGCAGCGCCCAACAGCGATTCATCGTCATCGGTGAGACCACCAAGCAGGGGGTGCTGTGGGGCGGGGCTACTCGCTGATTGACAGTGTCTCCCGGAGTTGTGTACGCGTCGCTACGTCGTCAGTCCATATATGGTCACTGCTTGATAAAAAAAACAACGATGACAAAATCTCTGAACTCAAGGTCTCGTAACATCGGCCCACAAACCAACGAGACTTCCCAATGGCCGCGTCCACGTCTTCTATTCAGTCTGGTGTTCTCACTCAGGTCTGGAAATACACCTGGCTGAGATAGAGAGTGAACTGATGGCTCTGTCCGCCATGAGGACGTCTCCACACAGCGCTGATTTCAGGCCGCAGATGGAACATTGGATGCAATCACTGAAAGATCTCGGTAGGGTGGATATAAAAAAGGGGCATTTAGATGTTTTTTTAAATACATAACAATGAAGATGGTTTGGTTTTCTTTTCTTTCCATCTCAGGGAGGCAACTTTGTTCACTTGAAAGATACCAGCAACTGTGGACCTTCCTGACCAAGACGTTACATGACCCATGCCGGAGTGGTCAGAGAGTGGACCTGGTATGTCCCCTCGCTGTAAATGATACATGCAACGCTATGAAAGTTGACCTCTTGGATACATGCATCAGATACACGTAGATTGATTTGTTCATCTTGATTCTCCTTTCATTTATAGCTGGAGCAATTCCAACCAGTGGATGAGACATTTAGGGAGATGATGCTCACTGTGTCAAGTGACCCTCGCGTGTTGAATTTTGTTCATTCGAAGAAGACGAATGACAGATTCCACGGGGAGAGCCTTCGCCAGATTCTCATGGACGGTCTTTCCACGATGGAGGTCATTTCCAACCAAATGGTGGACCTCCTGGAGACCCTCTGTGACCAGTTTCCAAGACTGTGGTTTTTAAGTGACAGGGAAGTGATCCAACTTCTCTCCCTCCGCCCAACACCTTTCACCCTGCAGCGCTTCGTGCGGCGATGTTTTAGCGGCATACGTCGGCTCGAGGTGGACCGTGAACCGCTGTCTTATGTAGAAGGCGGTGGGGCTGCATCTCAAAGCTACAGACAGTTGAACGTCCTGGGCTTCTTCGGCAGCCTCCAGGAGCACGTCGCCTTTACGTCTCCTTTGGAACCAAATTGCAACGCCTTGGTTTGGCTGGAGGCCTTTGAGAAGCAGCTGAAGTCGACCATGGTGCACCGCATTCAACAATGTGCTGCTGCGCGAAACCAGCTCGAACCGTCCAGCCAAGATTTGTCATTCAGTCAGGAGGTCGGAGACATCCTGTCCAACGCTGCTGGAAAGAGGAAAATTCTGCTCCCTCTTCTGGATCTGCTGTCTGGACATCCTCTTCAGTGTCTGCTGGTGGCCGAGGAGGCTGTGTGGTCCGGGTCGGTCCTACGAGCTCTCCAAGAGGCAAACCCAGTGGGGTTGAGCAACGTGAAGGCATACAACTCTGCAAAGCTAAGAGCCCTGGCTTGTTTCATGAGGGACGGATTGACAGGAGCCCAACGGGAACCTCTGGTTTCCAGGTACACAATGATGTGTGTTCGGGCTCTGGTGCAGCTAACGATGAAGCACGCGCAGCAGCTGTCTCGCCTCATGGAGGTGCAATGTGCGCCAGAGTCGTCCTTCGAGTGGCTGAGTTGGATCAAGTACCACGTGAAGGAGGGCAGTGATGATCCAACGTGTTACGCGGATGTGTTGGGCCATCGACTCCAATATAACTACGAGTATTCTGGTCCAGAAGATTGGGTGATGGTGCACACTCCGTCCACAGATCGGGCCACACTGGGGATCCTCCTGGCTGTGACGAGCTACAGGTGTGGGTTTGTGAGGGGACCCAACATGGCCGGAAAGGAAACGACCACGGTCCAGTTGGGAAGAGCCTTGGGTCGTCAGGTCGTCGGCGTGCAATGTTGTCCGAGCACGAGCGCTGGTGTGGTTGAGCGGATGCTGCGGGGCGCCCTGCAGACCGGGGCGTGGCTTCTGCTGCAATCTGTGCACCTTCTGACACGAGAGGTCCTGACCCTGCTGGGGCAGCGTTTAATAGACATCAGACAGTCCTTTTCTCAATTAGCGAGAGATGAGAATCAGGCAGTGAATCCGGAGCCAAGCGACGGGCTCACAACCCTTTTTGGTCGAGACCTCCGGATGATACTCGCAGGTAAAAGCGTGTCTGCAAGACGAGGCTACGGATGCATTCTCACGTCATCGCAGGGGGATGCGTTCCAGGTTCCGGAGAGTCTGCGACGTGCCACCAGACCCGTTGCGTTAACCCATCCGGATTACAAAATCATCACGGAAGTAATGCTGACGTCCACTGGCTTCTCACAGGCGGCGCCTTTGAGTCGACGCCTGGTGGCCCTGGTGGAACTGGCCCGCGATTCATCCTGTCTGCCCGATTTCCTCTCCGACCACCAGAGCTCCTACCTTGTAGTCTTGCAAAAGATCATCTCCGCCTCCGAAATCCACTTACAACAAAGTGTACGGGAACGGGAAATCTCAGTGGAGGCTAAAGGAGCGGCCGCAGAACAAAGCCATCTTGGTCCTTCACGAGGTTTAAGTGCTGAAAAAGGTGGAAAAGAAACCGAACAGCCTTCCAGGTGTCGCCGTTCTCACTTGTCGATTGTTCAAGGATTAATGGAGGAGACAGCGCTTGTGAAAGCCATTCTCTCTGTCTACCTGCCGGTTCTTTATGATCAGAAGAACGCCTCACGGTTCTACGTCGTTTGCAAGGAGACGTTCCCGATAGCGTGCCAGTTTCCTCTTTTCCAGCAGTACTTTGATGAGGAAGAAAAGATCCAACTGAAAGATGCAGTTACAGAAGAATTACAAAGGAAACGGCTTCAAGCTGATGCTGAAATCATTCGCAATGCTGTCACACTGTATCAGACCGTGAGGTCCTCTCGGGCAGTGATGCTTCTCGGCCCTTCTGGTAGCGGAAAGACGACCTGTTACCGCGTTGTAGCCGGAGCCCTCAATCATCTGGCTGCCCAGGCAGAAGAACATCTGTTTCAAAGGGACAATCTCACCGGAGGACGAGCCCGACAGGCAGATGGACAGATACCTGCTTCCACCTGGAGCTCTGTCCAAACTACGGTCTTATTTCCTCACGCCATGTCCCACCAAGAGCTATTCGGCTACTTCTGCGAGGAGAGGGGGTGGCGAGACGGAGCCATTGCAAAGGCACTGAGGGATTCAGGTCAGAGCGAACCCACGAGCTCTCTGACCGGCGAGCAAAAGCAGAGCGCTCACACCGCCGGCAGGTGGCTGGTGATGGATGGGAATCCCGCGGGGCGGCCCGGCTGGTTGGACTACTTGACCGCCATGTGCAGTCCCGAGTGGCCGTTTCTCAGCTTGGCGTCGGGTGAAAAACTGCCGTCCCGATCGCACCTGAAGCTACTCGTGGAGGTCACTGACCTACGTGAGGCCGGCCCCTCTGCACTGACCCGCTGCAGCCTGGTTTACCTCGCGGCTACGGACCTGTGGAGGGCCGTGTGGAAGAGTGAGATGGAAGCTCTCGTGTTTGAAGACAAAGTGGATCAAGGAACCTTGAAAGTGTGGAGTCTTCTGGCTGAAGATCTTTTCTCCAGCACACTCTGCTTGCTCAGGCAAAGAGATCTGAACTCTGCGGGGAACAGCGAGGGAGAATCTGTGGAAAGCGCCACGTACGGACTACAAGAAGTCACGTCATTTGTTCGGATCCTACGAGCTCTCCTACAGCAGTTTTGGACAGAAGTGGAGAAAGATGAGCAGACGCCACGAATGGACCCAAAAGGTAGAAGCAGGATGCAGGATCATGTCTTGCATTCAACATACAGACAAATTCCTGCTGCTGTTCAATATACGACTCAATATATTTGTTCGACACTATTCATTCTCCCCCAGACGCCCTTCAACACAGCGGCAGAACATTGGACGCCCACAGTAGTCAACACTTGATGGCCAGGAACCTTTTTCTGGCGGCTTACATCTGGGGATTTAGTGGGAATCTGCATCCTCGGTAAGATCCTCTCTGTCTCCATGCGACACCTTTACGCAGTTATTGCTCCCTGAATGAATATCGGCCTTCTCGTGTTTCATGTTTTCACTTTCAGCCTCCGACCACAGTTCGATTCGCTTGCACGTCAGGTTCTGTTTTCTTGCCGGTACAAAATTGTGGTTCCCGATGAAGAGAGTGTGTTTGGTCACTTTTTAAACATCGACAGCAGAAACACACCGCCGACAAACTGCGTCACTCCCAAGGTTAGTCAAGGACACCCGAGGTCCTCGCTGCATTTCAACATTTCAACTGAAGTGTCTTCATTCCGTTGTTGTAGTTCAGCGAATACACCCGTCTGCTGAAGCTCCTGGTGGAGGCCAACCAGCCGGTGATGCTCGTCGGGGAGCCGGCTTCCGGGAAAAGCGCTCTGTGCAAAGCCTTGCTGGGCTTTGACAAGCCGCATGTTCACCTACCGGCCGGCTCGCTGCTGAGCGCCGGAGACCTGCGCACCGTCCTGAGCAGCGTCCGCCGCAAGGAGACCCGCGAGGTCCCTGGAGGCTCCGCGACCAGGCGGCCGGGACTCCTTCTCTTTGTGGACGATGTCCACGAGGCGCCCTGTGGTGAGTAGCACGACGCGGTTTGGAACCGCGAGAAGCTTTACGTGTCTAATGTATCATTCCCGCTGACAGATGTCTTCGGGAAGGTGTCAACAGCTCTGGAGACGCTACGACAGAGTATTTCAACGGGACACGTTTTAACATTTGACGGTTACCACTTCCGCTCGTTGGCCGCCGGAACCGTCGGCTACATGGCCACCTGCTGTGCCTCCGGATCCGCCAATCGCCACGGAAACGCAATGTCCCCCAGGCTCTCGCGCCTCTTCTCCACCTTGGTGCTGCCCCACCTGTCCCTGGACCTTTTACTGTCCATCCATTCTCCTCCGCTAGAGATGTGGCTCAAAGACACGGCGCTCCAGCACAGCGGCGAGGAGATGGCGCGCTGCATCATCACTGCCACCGAGCGTCTCTACGCAGCCGTACGCGAGCGCTTCCTGCCCGCTGTGCCGGCGCCCCATCTCGTATTCTCCCATCATGACCTTCAGAAGGTGTTTAGGGGCATGTGCCTGTGGCAGCCAAACATCCCAAACACGGGGACCCTGCAGGACCAGGAGCGTCCTCCTGCTTCCGTCCTGAACGTAGCACGTCTCTGGATGCACGAGTGCACGCGTACGTTCAGTGACCGGTTACGCTCAGAGGACGAAAGAAAGACGCTGTGGTCCCTCGTAGCCGAGACGGCAACAGCTCACTTCGGGTCAACTGAGGCAGCAGGTTGGAGGTTAGATCCACAAAACCCACAAGAGCCAGAAGCAGCTGGCCACACAGAACCTGCACATGGAAACATCAGCTCGGAGGCTGGTCCCAAGCCTCCCCACGCTGACCAGCACGCCGAGGGCGCAACAGCTGAGCTCGTATACGCCCCGCGGCTCTCCGAGGCCTCAATGGATCCGCTAGCAGGTTTTAAGCACGGCGCGTCCTATCGGTGCAGAGACCTGGATGTTCTGCTGCAGGATCTGCGTGCTCTCGTTGACAGCAAAGAGGAAGACAAAGGACAGAAAGGCGATGAAGACCACAGCATTACCCACAGATGCATGGTCCACAAACAAAGGCTCCGCCAGCTGCTGCACGTCCTCAGGGCGCTGCTCATACCCGGAGGTCACGGAGCGCTGATTGCCTCGGACCGAGACACGGGCCGTAAAACCACGGTGCGTTTAGCCGCCCAGCTAACGGGCTGCCGGTTGATGGAGGTGCATCCCGGTAACGAGCGCGAGCTGCGCGACATCCTGAAAGAAGCCGGGAATCGAACCAGAGAGGACGGGGTCCGCGTGGTCGTGCTGGTCCACGAGGCAGTCAGCCGCTCGGTCAGAGCGGCGCTGCTGGTGGCGATGGCTCAGCCCGCGTACCCGGCGCTCTACACGGACGAGCCGCTGACAGACCTGGTTTCCAGAGTGACCGCTGCCAAGACCTCCAGGAGGCACCTGATGGACAGCTGGATGCTGGAGACGTAAGAGGGCAATGGATGCACACACTGTTTATATGTTCATTCACAGCTCGTAGCGTACGTTCCACTCTGAAACAATCGGGTTCCTTTGTCTCACTTATTCATCAGTGATGAGGGTTCAGTTCTGGATCTCAGAAACACACTTTTAGAGTTACAGAACTGTAGTTCGGAATTGCTCAGCGCTGCTGGACAGTTTGATCACAGCTTCATTGGTCGGAGCCTCCTCCACTCTGATTGGCTGTCTGCAGTCTGTCCGATGCATTCGAGCACTGAGAGAGGTCGAGGAACCGGGTTCATTCAGAACATCTGTGTCACGTTCCGCTGTCAGGATGTTTTTACTTAAATGTTACTTGATGTGCTTGTGAGCATGTATGTTGTACATGTTGTGCTGCTGCTGGGATGTAACAGGATTCACGCCAGTGGCTGTAACATTAACCAAGGAAAGAAAGTAAATGATTGTAAACATTGTTTTAAAGGTTCTTGAGCCGAGCTCACAGAAACGTGCACGTGTTCCTGTTGCTTCCTTTCACCACGACACCGGCCAACAGTGGACTCTATGGACGAGATGTAAATATGAGTCTTCTTTCAATTATGTCAATCAGCGTGTAGCCCCGCCCCAAAGAGATAGATCAGGGCTCTAATAGACCATAATAATCACATGGAGGTCTTTCTCCTCAGCTCGCCAAGGCCCTGAGCCTCTGCAGCTGTGTGGAGGTTTACCCGCCGTGGTCCGCCCAGTCCTTAGTGGAAGTTGCTACTCACTGGCTCAGAAGTGAGCGACACCCCGACGTCCTCCAGTTGTTGGTCCCAGTTGTTTGGGCGCACTGAGCCGTGTCCTCTCTGTCCCCCTCCAGCGGAGGAGGGCGGAGGCCCAGCGGCCGGCCTGCCTGTGGCCATGGCATCGATCCACCGGTCTGCATGCCGGTACGCCGCCGCGCTCCTCGCGGCTCGGACCTTCGGCCCTCAGACTTACACCGAGTTCATTGGCAACTTTGGTTACCTCGTCCACCATCTGCACAATCAGCAGCGGAGCAAAGCCGACAGGTACTCCACCTCTTGATTACTCCACCCGAGGAAGTCAACCCACGGGAAACACACAGTGGTGTGACGGCCATGTGACGGCTGTGTTTCTCTCAGAGTGGCAGCGGTTGTGTCCCGCATGGAGGCCCTGAGCAGCACAGCCCTGCAGCGCAGACAGATCCTCAGGAGGCTGCAGGAGAAGGCTGCTGACACGCTGCAGGTAAGCGCAGCTTCTACGGCGCAGGCGTCTTCCTTCTGTGCACTGGACTAGATCTTCTGTGTCCTTCAGCGGCAGAGCGACCTCCTCCGGGCGGCACACCTTCAGAGGAGGCTGCTCCAGGAGGCCCAGGAGGCGCGTGTAACCGAGGAGAACACGCTGCGTCACCTGGAGGAGCAGCTCCGTCGCGCTGAGAAACCGGTCAACTGATGATTAATCCAAAACCAAATGAGTAAACACAACGTGCGCCTCATCGTGTCTCACGTCTTCTTGTGTCCAGACAGGACCTGTGTTCCTGGCGGCCCTCGAGACCCTCAGTTGTCTGAACGAGGAGGACCTGGAGGAGGTGCGTCACTACAGAGACCCCCCCGACGGGGTGGTGCGGGTCACGGACGCCGTCTGTCTGCTCTTCAACCGTCCTCCGGGCTGGGAGAGCGCACGGCAGCTTCTGGGACAGTCCAACTTCTTCCAGGTGTGTGGACGGGTGGTGATGAGGATGCTGTGACGCCACAGGTGAGGTCATACGGCTCTGTTGGCTGCCCCCCCCCCCCCCCCCCCCCCCCAGGAGCTGGAGTTCTTTGAGCGCTCCAGCGTGACGGAGGAGCAGCTGGAGCGGCTGGCTGTCATGGTCCAGGCGCCTGCCTTCGCTCCCGAGTCGGTGCTGGAGGCCAGCAGGGCCTGCGGGTCTCTGAGCCGGTGGGTCCGGGCCGTGCTCGAGTGCTGCCGCCGGCGGACAGAGCCGGTGCGGCCGGAGGCCGCGGCCGCGGAGGCCGCGCGTCGACTGCGGCTGGCAGAGCGGCGCCTGGAGGAGGAGCTCCGTCGCGAGGAGGAGGCGGAGCTCCGACTGCAGCTGGTACAAAAAGAAGTGGAGGAGGAACAGCTGGAGCTCCTCACAGCGGAGAACTCCGAGAGAGAAGCTGCTTCCGCTGCAGACGAGATGGAGACACACCTCAGAGGCTGCAGGGCCGCTGCTCAGGTACCAGCTCCGTGTAGTCCTGATCCTCTACGAGAAGCAGGCTCAGTGTAGTCCTGATCCTCTACGAGAAGCAGGCTCAGTGTAGTCCTGATCCTCTACGAGAAGCAGGCTCAGTGTAGTCCTGATCCTCTACGAGAAGCAGGCTCAGTGTAGTCCTGATCCTCTACGAGAAGCAGGCTCAGTGTAGTCCTGATCCTCTACGAGAAGCAGGCTCAGTGTAGTCCTGATCCTCTATTTCCGATTCTTTGATTGATTGAGATGGTTTCTGCATTCCTCCCCCAGGAGCTGAAGCTTGAGGAGCAATCCCTCCGAGGAGACGCCCTCATCCTGGCTGCCGTCGTCTCTTATTTGGGTCCCTTTGGACCCGACGTACGCACGCAGCTGCTGAGTAAGTGGAGGCAGCTCCTTGAGACCGGGAGCATAGGCGTGAACCCAGAAGACCCCAGAACCTCCCTATTCACACGCCCCGTGTCCACGCCCCCTCGCCCCCTCCTCGGCTTCCCCATCCCCGCGTCCCACAGTCCTCTTTGGCCTCTGGCTCGGGCTCTGGGCCTCCACCGGGACGCTGCGCCCGCCAGGCCGCTGGAGAAGCTGCTGCTGTGGGGCTGCGACAGCGCCTGTGCTCGGCGCTGGCCTCTGCTGGTCGACCCCCATCGACCCCCCAACACCAGCTCCCACAGCTGCCCCCGTGCAGGTACCCCGGGGCTCTGGCTCTATGCTGCATATGGATCTATTTATCCATCCTGAATCATTGTCCTCGGTTCTTAGCGGCTACATGCTACATGCGGCTGCAGGAGGAGACGCGCTGCGAGCTGCTGCTCTCTGCCGACGACCCGGAGCTGCTGGACCGGCTGGACCAGGCTGCGCAGAGAGGTGAGCGGAGCCCGACCCGGGGGCCCCCCGTGGCCTCAGTCCTTCACTCCCTCCCCTCTGTGTCTCAGGCCTGAGGGTCCTGCTGACCCGCGTGGAGCGAGCGCCTCCTGACCCGGCTCTTCTGGCCCGACTGCGGCGCCCGGCTCCTCGTCAGCGCCTCTGTGCGACCCACCCGGGCTTCCGCCTGTTCCTCAGCACCCGTCTGCCCGTCCAGCTCCTTCGCGGCGGTGAGGGGGGGTCCATGACTCGCTAAGACCTTGTTCTGTGCTGATGTCTAAAGGAGAAAGCACCATATCGTTCCCCTTTCCTGCCTCGGCCCCGCAGGCATCCACCCGTCCATCTTGGCTCGGGTCGGCGTGGTCGACCTCTCCCCGAGCACCGACGAGATCCAGGAGCTGATGCTGAGTCAGCTGCTGCAGGCCGAGTGCAGCGAGCTGCTGCTCCAACGCCGCCGGCTCCGGCGTGACGAGCGGATGCTGCAGGAGAGACTCGTCTCTGAGGAGGTGAGACGTGGTGGTCAGCAGGCGTTTGATTGGCAGCGATGTGACCAATGACGTGAACACGTGAAGCTGCTGATCGGGTCTGCGTCTCTTCTCAGGACTCCCTGATGGACTACGTCCTGCAGTCCAGCGCCTCGCCGCTGCAGGACGCTGCTTTCCTGCCGTACGCCGCCGCCCGTCGGGAGGCGACCACCAGGCTGCAGGCCGAGGCCCGGCGGCTGACGGCGGAGCGGCGGCGCCACGAGTCGCTGCTGGCGGCAGCGCGGCAGCTCACTGGGCTGGCGGCGTCTTTCTACCGGGCTCTGCAGGAGGTTTCCCGCCTCTCCCCCGCCTACTACTTCTCTCTGCGCCGCTTCCTCGCCGCCACGCAGGAGGCGCTCGCCGGGAGGGAGGCGCCGCTGCTCTCGTGCCCCGCTGGGGCAGCGGAGGTCACGCACCGCATGGTGGGCCGGCTGCTGGGCGAGTACGGGCCTTCTCTGTGCCGGAGCCACGCGGCGGCGCTGGAGCTGCTGCTCGCCGCCGCGCTGCTGCGGCACGGCGGGCTGTGCTCCGAGGCCGAGAGCGCGGCCTTCCTGCGGGGCCTCAGGGACCTGGGACGTCCCGTCCCCAAACAGCCCACGGGCGCTCTGCCCGGCTGGATCCCACCCCACATCTACCCGGAGCTCCTCCTCCTGGAGGAGGTCCCCGCCTTCAGAGGGTTGACGGCCTCTCTCTGCGCCCGCCCCCTCCAGTGGCGGGAGTACCTGCGCCTCCCGTCCTCCGGCGTGGCCGGGCCGGTCCCCTGCCGTTCCCACGCCCACCTGTCGGTGCTGCAGCGGGCGCTGCTGTGGAGGACCGCGGTGCCGGGCTGCCTGGGGGGGCTGGCGGAGGCCGTGGCCGCCTGCTCCCTCTGTCTGCCGGGAGCGACGGGGGGGGGCGGGGCCCCTCGCGCCGTGAACCCCGAGGCCCTACGGCGCCACCTCGCCGAGCACAAAGGGCCCGTTGTTCTGACGACGCCCCGTCACCACGGAGACGACCGGAGTGGCGCCGGGCCGCTTCACTTCATCAACGCGTTGGCGCGCTGCGCCGCAGGAACCAAGACGGTACCGCAGACGGATCAATAACTGGATCAGAGTTCACTTATTGATCAGCTGTTATATGATGTATCACAGCTATAAGACACAAGAGACATTTAATCTCGTTGTGTTGGCGTGCTTCCAGGTGGAGGTCGTGTGTGTCGATGACCTCTGTGACCCGGAGGTCGTCCACTCAAAGCTGCGCCGAGCCGCTGAAGCCGGACGCTGGTTTGTTTTTAACTGCCGCCTGTCGGCTCCCCTCGGTCAGCTGATCTCCTCCATGAGAGGTCAGAGGTCAACCACGAGTCAGGTTCAGGCTCCAGCGTGACGCAAAGGGCTCAGCGTGTCCTCTCTGTCCCTCAGAGGAGGACGTCCAGCCGGGCTTCAGACTGTGGCTCATCGCTCAGGAGGACGCGTGGAGCTCCGTCCCCGGTACGCGTTCCCTCAGCACGGAGCGCGGCGAAAAACACGCCACCCTCCGTGTTCTACATATGATTATTATAATTATATTAGTTATTCAATCTCGATTTTAACAATTAAGCAAAATTAAGATGAAAAAATAATGAAATTACACCAAAATATTATAATAAAAAACAAAAAGGTCGATGTGACAGCTCTGAAAGCACTGATGATGTCATTGTATGATCCTTTAATAATAATAGTAATGCCGATTGTCCGTGTCATTAAACAGCGGCGGTGAGAGACAGCGCTCTTCCGCTCGTCTGCGACCCCCCCTGGGATCTGAGGGAGGAGCTCGCCGCGTCTCTGGGTCAGCTGACCTCCGTCATGGAGCGCCGGCCTCCGGCGGGTCGCTCGGCCGGCGAGGCGGAGCCGCTCCTCCGCTGTGCCGTCTTCCACTCGGTGCTGCTGCAGAGGCAGAGAGGAGGAGCCCGGGCAGAGGGGAGGAGCTACAGCTGGTAGACACACCCACTGACAACCAACCTCACTGCCGTCCCACGGTCCTTGAACGCGTCATCGAAAGCGTCGTATTCTTCGGTTCACATTTTAAATCGCGCCACGAATAAAGCGTTTACTTTAACCAGATTCCTTTAAAAACTGTGTTTGTGGTTCTCTCGTCCGCGCGTCACCGCTCTGTTCCCACCAAGGAGCAGAACGCTGCCGACTGGGGACTGGAGGCCCGGTTCAGGTGTTCTGACTGATGGTGTGGTATGAATGTGGCGTTGAGTCGGGTCCACGCTGGTTTCTGTGTTGAAGGGGTCCGGAGGACCTCTCTGCTCTGCTGGAGGCTCACCGCCACGTCGCCGCTCTGTGCCACGACAGCGCCGAGGCTCTGCGCTACATCGCAGGTGAGCCGGCATCGCCAGGTACCGCCGACCCTCCGGTTCCGTGCAGTCCAACCCGTTTTCTATTTATTCACAGTCAACCTGGTGCACGGCGGCCATGTTCTGGACTTCGCCGACCTGGAGGAGGTGGACTGCGCTGCCAAGACGTACCTCAGCGGATCGTCTCCTCTGTGCGCCGGTGGACCGGACGCGCTCTCCGGTGAGACCGGTAACCATGGTTACAATGAACATGCTGTAGTGAAGAAGACTGAGATCATAAACTGATGTTTACTGAGGGAATAAATAGAGACGGAGAGTCGCCCCCAGAATGCAGCTGCTGGTTCTCCTCATATTTTTATTTCTATCTGTTTGTGTTTCCTGTGCTCAGATCCGTCGGCGCTGCTGCAGGCGTTGGAGCGGAGTCTGGCGGGCCCGTCGGGCCTCGAGGACCCGCGCCTGCTGGGCTTCAGTGCAGACGAAGTCGCTGAGATGATCCAGATCAACAGCCGCAATCTGAGCGAACTGCTCCGGGCTTCCCAGACTCCTCCGGGAGCAGCGAGGAGCCCGCGCACGCGCCCCCGTGAGGCCGCCGCTCTGCCGGCCTTGGGCGACGCGTCAGAGAGACTTCAGGTTCTGAAGGACCGCCTCCAAGCGGCATCGGGACCGGCAGCTGCTCCTCACGCTCTGCTGCTGGCGTTCCTCCAGGCGGAGAGCGAGCATCTCCTCCGCGAGGCCTCCTCGCTCCTCCGGCGGCTGCGGCGTCGCATCCGACTCGGCGGCGTTTCTTCCGACCCTCTCCTCCAGCTCGCCGACCTGCCCCGGCTGGAGAGGAGGGCGGAGCTTCTCGCCGCCTACCTGGGGGGGCGCGGCGCCTCGGATCCTCCTGGCGCGTACCGGCTCTCCGCCTTCAGGAACGCCAGAGGCCTCCTGGTGGCGTTGATGAGAGAGGCGGCGCGATCCAACCTTCGACACGTCGGGGACGTAGCTCTCCACGCCGAGGTGAAGCACTGGTGACGACCACACACACGGTGGAGCCAACTGGTCCCCCCCCCCCTAACCACGCCCCCCCGTACTTCTTCCTCCAGGTCCTGAGCCACGGCGCCTTCCTGGCCCCGCCTCCTCCGTACACCGTGTACTTGTGCGGCCTGCGACTAAGAGGTGCATCGTGGGACTCGCTGCAGGGGGCCCTGCGGGACGAAGCCCCCCCCCCCGCGGCGCCACACTGGCTGCCCATCGTCCGCCTCGAGGCTCGGGTCAGAGGCCCAGACGCCGCAGACAGACGGGGCGAGCGTTTCATTCCCCTCATCGGCCCTTCCTCGCCGTCGCCGCTCTATCGCTGCCCAATCTACGCCCGGGAACAGCCGGAGGGCGGAGTCGATGACATCATCGCCACGTTGCCCCTCCCCACCGGCATGAGTCCCGCGCTGTGCGGTTTGAGGCGGGTGGCGCTCACGAGCGCGCTCTGAGTCACATGATGGAAGTCAGGAAGTCACTTCATGTCATCAACTGTTCCACACGATGACGTCATCAAAGTGTCCATCCTCAGTGGGCTCAAGGTTCCTCACTGAAGTGTCCTTTGTTGTAGGAAAGGTGCTTCAGTGCTTCCTCTGTTAGCTCCTTTAGCAACTTCCATTGGAGGCAAAGGAAAGGAGATAATGCCGACCCACAATTCTTTGCTGTGGCAACATTTAGTTTTCCTAACGCTTCATGATTTGTCCTTCACGTCTCTCCTTGACCTCGTGGCTTTTTGGATTGAGGTCAAGGAGAAGTGGTTAGCAAAGGACGTGCTCTCAGTCTGGAGTGTTTTTGTTGAAACAGAAGCTTGTGTTCTATTGTTTGTGTATTAAATGAATGAAAACTGTGATACAGCGTCTCCACAGACCGTTAATAATGTAAATACACAGATATTACAATCGATTACGATACAATAGATCGATTTAAAAACGTCACACATTCAACTCCTCTAAGTCTGTTTTAAATGTCCATCAATACGTAAGATGTAAAACATGTAAAACATTAACTCCCCCAACTAGTGTTTTATGGTTGTTGTTGTTGTCGTGACAACAGTGAGTGCGGGTGAGTCTCTCTCTCTCTCTCTCTCTGTCTGTCTCTCTACCTGTCTGCCTGTCCTGACCTATCGATGACACGCTCTCCTCCCTCACCAACGAGGCTCCGCCCATCACCCATGTGACCTATCGACGACACTCTCTCCTCCCTCACCAACGAGGCTCCTCCCATCACACATGTGACCTATCGACGACACTCTCTCCTCCCTCACCAACGAGGCTCCTCCCATCACACATGTGACCTATCGACGACACTCTCTCCTCCCTCACCAACGAGGCTCCTCCCATCACACATGTGACCTATCGATGACACGCTCTCCTCCCTCACCAACGAGGCTCCTCCCATCACACATGTGACCTATCGATGACACGCTCTCCTCCCTCACCAACGAGGCTCCTCCCATCACACATGTGACCTATCGATGACACGCTCTCCTCCCTCACCAACGAGGCTCCTCCCATGACACATGTGACCTGTCGATGACACTCTCTCCTCCCTCACCAACGAGGCTCCTCCCATCACACATGTGACCTCACTAGTTTAATAGAAACTCAGAGACTCTGCAGAAGTTTCTTCACCTTCTGAAGCTCTTAAGCTCTTATTTTAACGTGTCTGCTCACGATGTCGGGATCCACCAGCGACCAGCTGCACAGATCCACCCTGACCGTCTACCTGGTGAGCTCATGGCGTGTTCGGGGCGTGTTCGTGGCGTGTTCGCAGGCCAAGTGTGTTCCAAATGCTGAAGTATCTGTTCCTATAGAACCTGATGGAGACCTTCAATCCGGGCCTCCAGAACCTGGTCGCTTTAGGAAACAGCTACGTCATGGCCTTCCAAGGTGAGGGTGTGTGTGTGTGTGTGTGTGTGTGTGTGTGCGTGTGTGTGTGTGTGTCAAGTCAAGTCAAGTCATTTTATTTTGTATAGCCCAGAATCGCAAATTACAAATTTGCCTCAGAGGGCTTTACAGTCTGTACACATACGACATCCTCTGCCCCGAAACCCACCATCGGCACAGGAAAAACTCCCCAAAAAATGAAAAAACCCTTACAAGAGGGAAAAAAGGGAAGAAACCTTAGGGTGTGTGTGTGTGTGTGTGTGTGTGTGTGTGTGTGTGTGTGAGACTCCGTGTACAAACTTATTGTGTAGAGATGATTGTATGAATACATGTATTTGTTGTTGTTCAGTTTATTGTTTTATAGAAGTCGTGCAGTTGAAATTGATTTAAACTGAACCCTGATGAGCACGGCGACGTGGTCACTGCGAGGTCATTGTCATGGTGACCTTTCCTCGTTTGTTTTTGGACGTTTTGTCATTCGCCATCTTGGTTTTATTTGCAAACAGTGAGGAGGAAGTGACCGTATTTGGGCCGAGGGGGAGGAGCCTGTCCGATGACCACAGGAGCAGTTTAGTTTAGCTGAACAGGTTGTGATGTTTTAAAAAGGGTTGTTTTTCACCGGTGTGTGTGTGTGTGTGTGTGTGTGTGTGTGTGCGTGTCCTTCAGCGTTAGCTGTTAGCAGCGAGGCGTACTTTAGCGCTGTGGCTAAGATGGGTGACCAGGCGCTCCACACGCTGTCATCCCGCTCTCTGGGTAAGTGTGTGTGTGTGTGTGTGTGTGTGTGTGTGTGTGTGGCCGCATCAGGTGACCTCCTCTGAATTAAAGATGTCTTTCCACTGAGACAAAGGCACTCCGGCGGCTCCGGTTACGCTGGAGAGCTTCTCTCTGAGACGGATGAGGTGCCGCTGGTCTCAGATCTTATCCCACTTCTATCAAAGTGACACTTCACATTAAATATGTGAATAAACACAAACACAAATATATACACACTCGCATGCACGTTTTCTCGTAGATGGGACCAGAGGAGTCAACACACAAAGCTTTGACCTCTGTTCACTTCCTGTGTCACATGACTGAGGGACCCTTCAGCAGTACTGAAATCTGCGAGTTGTCTTGCTGTCTTTCAGGGGACGTCCTGGTCCAGATCTCAGAGACGCAGAGGAGACTCACGGCAGAGATGGAGGGAGTGGTCAGTCAGCGTTATCACCGTTATTCTTATTCAAACACTGAAACGCAGCGTGAACAACCAGGACATCTTGCTAACAAAACTAGTTGTTTATTTAAACGTTTTGTGATAAAATGTCCAATAATTATTCTTAATAAACCTGTGAATTTAAATGTCCACATCCTGCGTCAATCCAGAGCGTTGTGAGGTTTAGATGTGCTACTGAATTAGAACACAACACGAGCTCTGATGAAGAGGACGGAGCTCGTGTGCAAACAGACGAGTCTTCGTAAGGAGTTTGTTGTTCTTCTGCAGTTCCGTTGGTTCCAGATCGAGGTGCTACAAGCCATGGAGAAGAACGTCCAGCTGGATGAGGAGTACATCGATGTGAGTTCAGGAGGAAGACAAGCGGCTCTTCTCTTGCCTTTACTAAATATACTACATTCATGTAAATGTTCAGAGGACTTCCTACTTGTAGAAGCCGCTGACGTTTGCACCCAGTTCTCCAAACAACTGTGGCTCCACGAGGACAAAACACGCTGCAACGACCCCAAAAACAGATGAAATGAAACTAAATGAACATCACGCTGTGTTGAAGAAGACTTTAAACTAGAGACTGAGACCATAAACTCATGTTTACAATGTTAAATCCAGAGAGAAGTAGAGTCATTTCCTCATAGACGTCTATGGGAGCAGAGGAGTCGCCCCCTGCTGGTCACTACAGAGAAGTAGAGTCATTTCCTCATAGACGTCTATGTGAGCAGAGGAGTCGCCCCCTGCTGGTCACTACAGAGAAGTAGAGTCATTTCCTCATAGACGTCTATGGGAGCAGAGGAGTCGCCCCCTGCTGGTCACTACAGAGAAGTAGAGTCATTTCCTCATAGACGTCTATGGGAGCAGAGGAGTCGCCCCCTGCTGGTCACTACAGAGAAGTCATTTGGATTCACATCTTTTCCTGCTGCATCAACCTCTCGATGTAATACGTCTTCTTCATAAACACCTTATTGCAATCTGTTGTTCCAAGAATGACTCAATCTCGACCTGAAATGGGACGTATCTCCTCTTTAAACCGAGCTGTTTGATCAATTTGTGGTTGTTTCTGTCGGTTTACTTTAGCCTTTAGCTCCGTTCTTCACTGACTGCACTGCCAGTTTTCGCTGTAGATGTTCACTGATTACGGCCCCGACGTGGTTGTTTCTTTGCACTTCGAGGTCTCTTGGCCACATTCATTCCGTCACAAAGCAAACACTGAGTTTCTGTGACCGCTGAGATCTTTAAATGACCTCCAGGGAAGCCGGCGCGTGTACGAGCTGGAGGTGAGGAACCAGGCCGAAGCTCTGGAGAAGCAGCTGAGACGAGGAGCCTACAGAGACTCTCTGGTACCCACACACATCTACATATGTGATGCTTAGCTAACCGCTAACAGCTCGCCAACAGTTACACCGCGATGCGTTCAGGCTCTGCTCAGTGAACATTGTTGGGGTTGTGATGCGTTCACTGTAATCTGTCAAATGTAGCTGTTGTGATGAACTTGAATATAGTGTGTGACGCGGGGTCACGGTCCTCCAGGAGAACACGGAGTACATGACGTACCTGAGGCAGAGCCAGCAGGAGATCCTGAAGGAGGAGGAGAGGAGGTATCGCTTCCTGGCAGAGAAGCACTGCGGCCTCACGCAGTCACTGCTGTTCCTCATTAACAAGGTGCGCACACGCACACGCACACGCACAGGCACACGCACACGCACACGCACACGCGCACGCACACGCACACACACGCACACGCCACGTGTCTCCCTGCGAGGCCTCTCAGATGTTCCCTCCTCGCTCCTCTCAGACCGGAGCTTCTCTCCAGCAGAAGGCCGACAGATGGAAGGAGAAGGTCAACGAGACCCGAGGGTCCAGGCCTCGGACCCCTACCCACGTGGACCAGGAGGCTCAGGTACTAGATTACATTCCACCAGCAACGTCTCGGGACCACCGGCCGCAGCTCAGGGGTCAAAGGTCGGCCTGAAACGTGTGTTCGTGTAGACGTGGGGGGTCCCTACTGAAACCTTCTCCTTTGTCATGAGGTTTCCTCAAAATGTGGCTCGCCCGTGTTCGGCGAGGACCCAGGAGGTCAAAGGTCACTGTGAGGTCACTGAACCTATTTGACCACAAATCCAGAATTTAACTCATAATTATGAGAACTTCACAAAAACAGGATGAACAGAGAAGATTTAATCACCTCCAGAGAGTGTGTGTGTGTGTGCGTGTGCGTGTGCGTGTGTGTGTGTGTGTGCGTGTGCGTAGCTGCGAGGCTCCGTGAGCTCCCTCCTGCAGACCGTGGCCAGAGACGAGGACATGTCGTGGGCCCGCAGGGAGCAGCAGGCTCTGGGCAGGCTGCCCTCTAGAGGTCAGAGGTCACCATGACACCATGTAGAACACCATGGCCGTCTTTAATGCCTCCCCCCTGCCTCCCCCCTGCAGCTCCGTCTCCCCTCCCCAGCCGCTCCCGCTCCGGCTCGGTGGGGGAGTCCCCGGGTCCGGGCGGGGGGAGGGCCATGAGGGCGCTGGTGTCTCACCCGTCTTCCTCCAACCCAAAGCTCCTCCCCTTCAGCCGGGGGGAGGCGGTCACCGTGCTGGTCGTGGAGCCGCGCAACGGCTGGCTGTACGGACGCACGGACAGCAGCCTGCGGTGCGTTCATGGTCACGATGACGGATCAGGGTTCTTATTATTCATTAGTGATTATTATATATTGTTATTCTACCTTTATTATTTAAGTCCCATTGAGACTAAAAATCAAACACGTCGTTGAAACAAACAAGTTTAGGAGACGTAAGCAGGTTTGTTTAAAAAGATTTACATTTCCTTTATTTTAGATTTAAAGGTCGCATAATAATGAAACAATAATATTCATTTATTATAATTATCATCATTATGCCAATTAGAATAATCATAATCAATATTATCTATTTATTTATACAGCTGCTTTAAAACGGATTGTGTGGATATTATTGTGTGTATTATTGTGTCGATTTTCTCGTGTGTATTATTGTGTAGATATTATTGTGTAGATATTCTCGTGTGTCGTCCAGTCAGGGCTGGTTTCCTGCGGCCTACGTTTCCCCCGTGGAGGATTCCTCCAGCACGTTCTCTACCAGGTGGAGTACAAACTGGGGCCTTTTACGATTCGTCTGACACAAAAGGACACGCGAGTCAGAAGCTGATGATGTCACTCATGAACATGTGTGACCTCATCAGCTCCTTTATGACTTCAGTTAAGAAGAACGTGTGAAACATCTGCTTTCCTCTAAACACATGAACGCCCTTTGACCCCCCCAGCGGGGGCTCGCTCCGCAGCCACAGCATGAACAACCTACTGGACCCCAGCGACACCTGCACCGACCAATCGGAGGGCAGGAGCTTCGGCGACGTCCCGCCTCCAGCCACGCCCGACCGCAGGGCCTCCGTGGACGCCCAGCCGAGCCCCCGGGAGTCGGGCTACGACGAGCCTCCTCCACCTCCTCCACCTCCGCCCCCTCCGGCCCCCCCTCACCGGAGGAGCTCCACGGACCAGCGGGCAACGTCTCCGCGGCCGGACCAGAGGCCCGACTCTGAGCCCCAGGTACCGGAGGTCAGAGGTCAACCCTGGTTCCTCCTTTGCTCTCCCCCTCCTCACGCGCTGCTCTCCCTCCTCTCAGGCTCGGTCCCCGCACGGGCCTCCTGAAAACCTGCTGTTTCCAAGGTAACCCCAGTGCATTGTGGGTAGAATACAA
>NC_135696.1:22553614-22576114 GCF_964276395.1 Gasterosteus aculeatus | reverse complement strand
CCGTGTTTCTCCCCGCAGGGATGTGTGTGTGCAGGAGGACCTCAGCATCCAGCCGGCGTACAAGGACCTTCTCTCTCAGATGAGGTGGGTGTTTCTGCACCTTTTATGTAACTCGCTACCACCGTCTCTTTATTCTTTGTATTTAACAATTGAGATGCTTTTTGGGGAGAAACAAAGGATTGGGCCTTTTTAAAAAGTGAGTTTTCATTCCGTGCTGGGAAACAACCATCGAGAGGATCGACACTCTGTGGGTGTTAAGAGTTGACTGTAGGAGGAGGAGGGGGATACTGCACCTTCCAAAAAGCCCTGATATGGAATGTGATGCTATGTGATGAAGTAATGGGAACGTGAAACGAACCACCAAGAGAAGGTTTGTATCATGTGGAATGTCACTCTGTCTACTGATGTACTGATGAACATACGTGTACTGGTGAACATTATACGTGTACTGGTGAACATCATACGTGTACTGATGAACATACGTGTACTGGTGAACATCATACATGTAGTGATGAACATAAGTGTACTGGTGAACATCATACGTGTACTGGTGAACATCATACGTGTACTGATGAACATCATACGTGTACTGATGAACATATGTGTACTGGTGAACATCATACGTGTACTGATGAACATCATACAGGTAGTGATGAACATAAGTGTACTGGTGAACATCATACGTGTGCTGCTGAACATCATACGTGTCCTGGTGAACATCATACGTGTGCTGCTGAACATCATACGTGTACTGGTGAACATCATACGTGTGCTGCTGAACATCATACGTGTGCTGGTGAACATCATACGTGTGCTGCTGAACATCATACGTGTACTGGTGAATGTAAATGGGCTGTACTTGTCGTTTTCTAGTCAACCACCCAAAGCGTGTTGACCCGACATGACATCATTCTCACCCTGCTGACGGCAGCGACCACACAGTCACTAACATTCACACTGTCGTCAAGCTACAGGAGCGATGTGGGGTTGAAGTGTCTTGCCCAAGGACACATGGACACGCGGGTTCAAACCGTCGACCCTGTGATTGAAAAGTTGATGATTCTGTGAGCGTGATGTAACGGCTCCTGCAAATTAGCCCATCATCACCATTTGTCAAATGCCCCCCTCCCTCTCCGTCTCATTATCTGGTAATCTGGGGAGGCGAGTGCTACGGTGATTAGCCCCCCATCCACCATTTCATCTGCTCATTATTGTTTCCTCTCTGCTCGGGACTATCCAGCCCTGAGGAGCCGATGGATGGAGTTTTTAATGTAGCTTAGCGCTGCTAACGGGGGACAAAAACCAGTGAATCTGATCACATGACCTTTTTGATTAGTGCACATTTGGTCTCCTGTGTGATCTTAAGGGCCAGTGTGAAGCATTAAAGGAGGATTAAAGGTGTGGAGGCACCTGAGCATAAAGAACAAGCCGTGTCTCCACAGCAGCCCAGAGACACAAATATGAGAAGCGCACGTTGTCATGGCAACGTCACCGTACGGTTTCTCGGCTCGAGCTCAGCTTTTTGTTTTTAACAACCAAAAGTGAAAAGAGGTGTTTGGCGACCAAAATATTAGAATAACCTCCAATGGGGTGAAAACAAGAGTCAAAGTGTTTGCATTATTAACATTATCCAGACAGATCAATAAGTCCTACACACCGGCCCTTAGATGTCTTCACCCAGGTGTCTTCTCGCTCTCACTGGCTGAGAGACACGTCTCATCTTTGAGGATCTATGGAGTGGAACATTTAAGGTGCATCTCTTTTGGGGGTCTCCGTGTCTTTGTCTCTCCGTGTCTTTGTCTCTCCGTGTCTTTGTCTCTCCGTGTCTTTGTCTCTCCGTGTCTTTGTCTCTGTGTGAGTGTGTCTGTGTGTATTTGTTCTCATTGTTTAGGTGTTTTTTCTTGGGTAAAATCCCTCAGCAAACATTTCAATTAAAAGGTAATATCAGCAAAGGCCATGTGGGGGAAGTCATTTCCTGCTCTGGATGAGTGGTGCAATCGTTCCTCCGTTAAATGTCTTCATTAAAAATCTTTTATTGCTTTTAGCATTAAAGTAATCAACCACTTGAAATGAAAGGAAACCTGAACGTGTTTGTTCTCTCAGAATTAATAAGAACCCTCAAAAGTACAAACCCTGATGAAGGACACAGAGAGATGATGTTTTTCTCGCACACATAAGAAGCAAAAGCTGAACAGAACAACTTTATTTTATGTGTTTGAGACATTTTATGAATTCTTCTTCCTTTGGTCAAATGAATTAAGGCATAAAGTGGAAGCGTCTAAAGTCCTGACCCCCCCCCCCCCCCCCCCCCCCCTCCCAGGAACATCTTCAAGGTGGACGACATCGCCCTGAACTACCGCGACCCCGAGGGCGACCTCATCCGCCTCCTGGACGACGAGGACGTCCAGCTGATGGTCAGAGAGAGCAGAGGTCGGCGTGGGAAGGTCAACAGACCTGTCAATCAGTTTCCATGGGAACTGTACGTGACCCTGGCCCGCGACCTCTCCGTGTACCGCGCTGCCGAGGCCTGAGAGCCAGTGGCGTCCGTGCCGCTGTCATACTCACTGCTGTGTCCATTCACTCCCCAATAAAACAACTTAATACACGTTTTACACTTTGGAGTCACATTGTTTTCATTTATTTATTTAGAATTATTTATCTCTGTGCTAACGTCAGTGGGTTAGCTTCCATGCGCTAGATTAGCCATTGTGCTAAGCTTACCGAGTTATCTTAAGCGCACACTTCATCACTCTTGGGTTCCTGTTGGGCTCGGAAAGCTCTCGGATATTTGATGAGATATAGATATATATATAAGTTATTTTTCTCCTTTTGCATAGGCCTGTATGCTATGCTAAGCTAATCAGCTGCTGGTGTCTTACTATTTAACAATAGTACACAAAAGTTCCATCGACCATCTAAATCTTGGCAGGTAAGCTTTACCTTGTGCCTAAATATATGTAATCATATAATAATATTCTTGTTTCATGTTCTATTCCCGCTGTGTGTTGGAGTCCTGTCGCGTGTCGGCCATTGTAACAAAAGGCCCGAGTCGCTGGTTCTCCAATCGACCTTTGGCCGCAATTTAATGACCCACATTGGTCTTTGCCGTCGTACATCTTAACCTATAATCACGTCCCTATTTACTCATTCACATATTACATTACGTTACATTACATGTCATTTAGCGGACGCTTTTATCCAAAGCAATGTACAATAAGTGCCTTCAACCATAGGGTACAAACTCTGGAGAACAAGAAAGTGCAATTTCCTTAAATAAGCAGATTTACAATTTGCTATAGATGAGTGACGTTACAAGTACAATTTAAGTGCTACAATTTGTACACATAGTAGTTTAGTCCTATTTTTTTTATCTTTGACTGTTGCAAATGTGAAAGAATCATCATTTCATGTCATAAGAAGAAGTTGTGTATACATACCTTCAGATAATAAACTCAAGAGTGTTTTATACATGTTATAGTGACTAAATCTCCCTAAATATAGAGCGATTTTGTAAACAGTCACAATTTGATGCGTCTGTTACCCTGGCAGCATTATGAAAAGCGAAGCCAACATCAGTTAAAGCTGCATTCTCTGTAGTGACCAGCAGGGGGCGACTCCTCTGCTCCCATAGACGTCTATGAGGAAATGACTCTACTTCTCTGTAGTGACCAGCAGGGGGCGACTCCTCTGCTCCCATAGACGTCTATGAGGAAATGACTACTTCTCTGTAGTGACCAGCAGGGGGCGACTCCTCTGCTCCCATAGACGTCTATGAGGAAATGACTCTACTTCTCTGTAGTGACCAGCAGGGGGCGACTCCTCTGCTCCCATAGACGTCTATGAGGAAATGACTCTACTTCTCTGTAGTGACCAGCAGGGGGCGACTCCTCTGCTCCCATAGACGTCTATGAGGAAATGACTACTTCTCTGTAGTGACCAGCAGGGGGCGACTCCTCTGCTCCCATAGACGTCTATGAGGAAATGACTCTACTTCTCTGTAGTGACCAGCAGGGGGCGACTCCTCTGCTCCCATAGACGTCTATGAGGAAATGACTCTACTTCTCTGTAGTGACCAGCAGGGGGCGACTCCTCTGCTCCCATAGACGTCTATGAGGAAATGACTACTTCTCTGTAGTGACCAGCAGGGGGCGACTCCTCTGCTCCCATAGACGTCTATGAGGAAATGACTCTACTTCTCTGTAGTGACCAGCAGGGGGCGACTCCTCTGCTCCCATAGACGTCTATGAGGAAATGACTCTACTTCTCTGTAGTGACCAGCAGGGGGCGACTCCTCTGCTCCCATAGACGTCTATGAGGAAATGACTACTTCTCTGTAGTGACCAGCAGGGGGCGACTCCTCTGCTCCCATAGACGTCTATGAGGAAATGACTCTACTTCTCTGTAGTGACCAGCAGGGGGCGACTCCTCTGCTCCCATAGACGTCTATGAGGAAATGACTCTACTTCTCTGTAGTGACCAGCAGGGGGCGACTCCTCTGCTCCCATAGACGTCTATGAGGAAATGACTCTACTTCTCTGTAGTGACCAGCAGGGGGCGACTCCTCTGCTCCCATAGACGTCTATGAGGAAATGACTCTACTTCTCTGTAGTGACCAGCAGGGGGCGACTCCTCTGCTCCCATAGACGTCTATGAGGAAATGACTCTACTTCTCTGTAGTGACCAGCAGGGGGCGACTCCTCTGCTCCCATAGACGTCTATGAGGAAATGACTCTACTTCTCTGTAGTGACCAGCAGGGGGCGACTCCTCTGCTCCCATAGACGTCTATGAGGAAATGACTCTACTTCTCTGTAGTGACCAGCAGGGGGCGACTCCTCTGCTCCCATAGACGTCTATGAGGAAATGACTACTTCTCTGTAGTGACCAGCAGGGGGGGACTCCTCTGCTCCCATAGACGTCTATGAGGAAATGACTCTACTTCTCTGCAGTGACCAGCAGGGGGCGACTCCTCTGCTCCCATAGACGTCTATGAGGAAATGACTCTACTTCTCTGTAGTGACCAGCAGGGGGCGACTCCTCTGCTCCCATAGACGTCTATGAGGAAATGACTCTACTTCTCTGTAGTGACCAGCAGGGGGCGACTCCTCTGCTCCCATAGACGTCTATGAGGAAATTACTCTACTTCTCTGTAGTGACCAGCAGGGGGCGACTCCTCTGCTCCCATAGACGTCTATGAGGAAATGACTCTACTTCTCTCTGGATTTATTCCCTCAGTAAACATTGTAAACATGAGTTTATGTCTCAGCCTCTAGTCTCAAGTCTTCAACACAACATGATGTTCATTTAGTGAATTCTGGTCCATTTAGAGTCAAACAGACCATAAAGCAGGGGGCGATTTGGGGCGGGGCTACACGCTGATTGACAGGTCTCTACCACAGTGTTACCCAGTCAGTTACCCATGTTTATGACTTGAAACTTTAATTATTATTTAAACATTGTGTTGTACTAAGTACAAAATGCTATATTTCTCACACCTTCTCTGTTTGTTAGTAGGAAGGTTCCATGTAATCGTTACATAATATGTAGCTGTTACTAACTTGCTCAGACAGTGTGATGTTTTCATCACAGCTTTGGTCAACACACAGCGGGAGACGGAGCCCGAGCAAAGAAAGAACAGGGGGCGGACGGTACGACGGCGGGGGGGTACAACACATTTACATCACAAGGTGCGGAGGATTAATGCCCCCATGAGGAGGTTTGAAGCTGTCATCAACATATATGTCAGCATTCGTTATTAAAACACCCCTCAGATGAAAGAGCTCCTTTGAGTGGGTTCTAAATGTTTCCATCACAAGAAACGTGCGACTCAAAGGTGCTGAATCACACCTGCTGACCCTGGAGCCGCCAAACGTAACCGCCAGTCAAAGTTCTGCATGCTGATTGGTTCTAAACGTCGAGGTGGCAGTTTGACTTGACTCGCCACAGGGGGGCGCCGCTGATCCACCTCGGTACGCTGTCAGGTGACTGTGAGCACATCTTCATCCTCTTCGTCCTCCCCATCATCTTCACCCTCGTCATCTTCATCCCTTCATCCACACAAGCTGAGGACAAAGTGACAAAGGTGTGAACGGTGATTATGTGTGTGTGTGTGTGTGTGTCTGTGTGTGATGCTTCCACAGTATAATTCAATTATTATTATTAATTATTATTCATAATCAACTAAAACACATTGAAAATGAGTTTATTCTGATAATTACTGAAAAATAAAACGCAATATCCAGTAAAAATTCATCTAAACACATCAAAGGAGCAAACAAGTATGTGATTAATGACAACACATAATAATACATGTGATATTTAAAGGGGGGTTTATATCTGAATGTAGACACATTTTCAATGTCTTTATTAAAATCCCATTATTTTATTGGCTGCTGGTGACGTTAAATAAGTTGATCTTATTGAAGCGGTTCAACAACGGAGCAGCTCTTGGAGGGGGGGGGGGGGGGGTCTATCTGTCCATCTGCAGTCGGGGGCTTTTTGCAGATGTCGTGATGACATCATCAGTGTGTGAAGTCACAGGGTGAAGATGAGACGATGAGGGGAATAAATCAGCTGCGTGGAAACATCCTTCAATAGCTTGAGTGTGTTTCCTGTGGAGGAAGGAGAGGAGGGGAGGAGGAGAGGGGAAGGGAGGGGAGGAAGGAGAGGAGGAGGAGAGGAGGAGAGGGGAGGAGGAACGAGAGGAGGAGAGGAGGAGGAGAGGAGGAGAGGAAGGAGAGGAGGAGGAGAGGAGGAAGGAGAGGAGGAGAGGAGGAGAGGGGAGGGGAGGAGGAAGGAGAGGAGGAGGAGAGGAGAGAGGAGGAGAGGAGGAAGGAGAGGAGGAGGAGAGGAGAGAGGAGGAGAGGAGGAAGGAGAGGAGGAGGAGAGGAGAGGAAGAAGGGGAGAAGGAGAGGAGGAAAGGAGGAGGAGGAGAGGAGGAAGGGGAGGAGAGGAGGAGGAGGAGGAAGGGGAGAAGGAGAGGAGGAAAGGAGGAGGAGGAGAGGAGGAGGAGAGGAGGAGAGGGGAGGGGAGGAGGAAGGAGAGGAGGAGGAGAGGAGAGAGGAGGAGAGGAGGAAGGAGAGGAGGAGGAGAGGAGAGGAAGAAGGGGAGAAGGAGAGGAGGAAAGGAGGAGGAGGAGAGGAGGAAGGGGAGGAGAGGAGGAGGAGGAGGAAGGGGAGAAGGAGAGGAGGAAAGGAGGAGGAGGACAGGAGGAGGAGGAGGAGGAGAGGAGGAAGGAGAGGAGGAGGAGTAGAGGAGGGGAGGAGGAGAGGAGAGGAGCGTAGGAAGGAGAAGAGGAGGAGAGGAGAGGAGGAGTCGATGCAGAGACATTGGAGTCATGTGATCTCTGTCATGTGATCCTCTCACCTCGCTCATCACTAGTAGATAATAAGTAGGGGGAGCAGGTTGGGATCTGAGGAGTCACAGGACGTCGTCATGGTAACCTCGCTCATTGTTTTTTGAAGTTTCGCGGAACTTCCGAACGTTTCTTCCACTAAAACGTCACATTTCCTTCTGATCTGATATTTATTGGTTTGATGTGAGGCAGAACTCTTCTCCATCCTCATCTTCATCATGCTCCTCCTCTCCGTCTCATTGTTCTCTCTCCGACTCTCTGCCAGAAGAACACCGTTGATATTGAGGCACGTTTGCCCTTCCTGTGTTTTCCTCCAGTCGCCATGGCAGCACTTCCTGTCTCTGTAAAAGACACACTCACGCACACACACGCACACACGTGCGCATTCACACAGTGCTACTCTGTGCAAACACATGCAGGCAGTAGGGATGTACTCTGGCAGCAGCGAGCTAGCGTGCACATGCTACCACATATTTCGTCTCTCGCTCCCTTCTGCAAAGCGTCAGGATCTGAACAGACACAAAAAAACACGTTCTGACCGTAAAACTCTTTTGAGGGAGTTGATGGAGAGAAAAGAGAGAACTTTATACTGTATTTATAAAAAAAAGGTAAAAAAAATACTGCATAATGAAATAAAGAAAACGTTTTTACGTCGCAGTTTGATACTAAAACAGAGATCATAATGGACTGATGGGAGGTGATCTAACATCTAGTTCATCTTTAAAGGTCTTGTGTTCAGTTGTTCTTGACTCCGCCCCCTTTTGTCACTCAGTTATTTGCCTTTTTGATGACGAGCAGATCTTTCCCGTAGAGACTTGATGCTCAGCAGATATAAAAGTAAATTACTCTGGATGATAATTAAAGTTAGATGTAACCGGGTTTGTAGACCTGCTCCTGGATTAGAGAGGAGCCCAAAGACCCCATTGACCCCAAAGACCTCCAGGATCCTCACAGCTTTACCTCCTCAGTTTAATAAACTGTTTGATTTGATTCATTTGTGTTGCATCGGCTGGTTCTCTTGTTGTCGTTCTTTCTGTTTTTATTATCTCACTTGTATCACTTTTAGAGGTGTTTAGGTGCTACATTAAGTTATTATTATAATTATAGTTATAATGTCCCCGTGTCCTTACTCACTATTCGGCCCGGGGAAGATGGTTGAGGTTATCCTCGGTTATTCCGCCACAAAAACATTAATGGAGAAACTTGTGCACGAGAGAGCGTCAGTAAGTGTTTGTGTGTTTAGTGTTTTGAGGATGTGAGTCGGTGTGAGATGTTGCCGCACTCAGCACAAAGGGACAGAAAAACACTCGTGAGTCCAGGAGGGAGGAACAGATGGACCTCAGCACTTCCCCTTTCACTTCTGTAAAAGCTTCAATGAGCGCACGCCTGGTTACCGTAACCAGGGGCACAAACAAACTGCTTCTTAAAATACTCGCCGCGGCCCCGTGGATACGCCGCCTCCGGCTCCCAGGGCTCAGGAATCAGGTTAATGAGCGACTGACCATGAACTCTCTCTTCAGGGATTATTAGAGCGAGCAGGAGGTCCGCCCAGAACGCAGAGCAGAACCACAAGCAGAACCCTCGAAGCCCCAGAAGAACCGGGGTCAGAACACCGAGCAGAACCCTGTGAAAAGAGTTGATAACAACAGAGATACGGAACGTCTGCGCGGTGAAACCATCGTACACAAAGGAGGTTTTGAGGGAGAACCTGAGGGCGGAGCTATTGTGAGACGAGCTAATGGTGACAACCGGAGCGAGGAGGACTGGTGGAGTCTGAGGACCTTCTGATCTGAGTCTAAAGGTTTTGGAAAATTAGGTCATTCAAAGAAACATTTGAGGGCTAAAACCTTTAGGCCTCTTATCAGATCTGACTCATAAGTCTTCAGACTTGACTCACAAGCATTGTGTGAATTCTCCTAATTTAGCCTCAACAGATTTAAAGGAGACCTGGTCTGTGGTGGAAGACTCCTTCTGCTCAAGAAGGTTCCTCACTGAAGTGTGACCTTCATCATAAGAGCTGTCAGAAAATAATAGTGCTACAATACTTATACATATAAAGTTAGGTGTAGTTAGCTCAGCTCATATGAAGTTAGGTGTAGTTAGCTCAGCTCGTATAAAGTTAGGTGTAGTTAGCTCAGCTCATATGAAGTTAGGTGTAGTTAGCTCAGCTCGTATAAAGTTAGGTGTAGTTAGCTCAGCTCATGTGATGCACTCGGATTCCGAGTGCATCACAGTACAGAAACAGCACTGGTGAAAATTACGAATGATCTTCTACTTGCATCGGACCAAGGACTCATCTCTTTTCTTGTCTTGCTGGACCTCAGTGCCGCATTTGATACCATAGACCATTGTATCCTGTTGCAGAGACTAGAACATTTAATTGGTATCAAAGGAACTGCACTCAGCTGGTTTAAATCCTACCTATCGGACCGATCCCAGTTTGTGCTTGTAAACGGTGAATCCTCAAAGACCACCAATGTTGGTCACGGAGTCCCACAAGGTTCTGTACTTGGACCGATTTTATTTACCCTCTATATGCTTCCTTTGGGCGATCTTATCAGGAAACACCACATAAACTTCCATTGTTATGCAGACGATACTCAACTGTATCTGTCGATCAAGCCAGAAGAGACGGACCAGTTAGTTAGACTCCAAGAATGTCTTGGAGACATCAAAACTTGGATGACCGGCAACTTCCTGATGCTAAACTCAGAAAAAACGGAAGTTATCCTGATAGGCCCAGAGCGCCTTCGAAGCCAGCTGTCGCGTGATACAGTTTTTATGGATGGAATTGCTCTGGTACCCAGCAGCACCGTCAGGAATCTGGGAGTTCTCTTCGACCAGGATATGACCTTCAACTCGCATATAAAGAAGACTTCAAGGACTGCCTATTTTCATCTACGTAACATATCAAAAATCAGGAACTTCCTGTCTCAAAGTGATGCAGAAAAATTAGTTCATGCGTTTGTCACTTCCAGACTGGACTACTGTAATTCTTTGTTATCAGGCTGCTCTTATAAATCTCTTAAGCCTCTCCAGCTGATTCAGAATGCTGCAGCACGTGTATTAACAAGAACTAAGAAAAGGGATCATATCACTCCTGTATTAACTTCTCTGCACTGGCTCCCTGTTAAATCAAGAATAGATTTTAAGGTACTTCTCCTCACCTACAAGGCACTTGCTGGTGAGGCACCGTTGTATCTTCAAGAGCTTGTAACACCGTATTGCCCTACAAGGCAACTGCGCTCCATAGATGCTGGGTTACTTGTTGTTCCTAGGGTTTTAAAAAGTAGGCTGGGGGCCAGAGCCTTCAGTTATCAAGCTCCTCTTTTGTGGAACCAGGTTCCACTTTCAGTCCGGGGGGCAGATTCGGTTAGCTCTTTTAAAGTAAAACTTAAAACGTTCCTCTTTGATTCTGCCTATAGTTAGGGCTGGCTCAGGTTAGTCCGGACCAGCCCTTAGTTAAGCTGCTATAGGCTTAGAATGCCGGGGGAATTCTTAGGACACACCGAGCTCCTCTCTCACGCTCTCTTTCTACCATAATTCAAGTTTTATTAATGCACATGACTAATTTAGCTTCTTTCCGGGAGTTTTTTTTGTGCTTTCGCCCCTATCAGGTCTCCATAGATCGTGGTTCCTTCGGGACCCTGGTCCTGACACCTACTGTGGCCATGCTGACGCCTGCTGCTGCCATCATCATCATCATCATCATCATCATTATTTTAGATATTAATCATATTACTTTACTCATAAACCGACATTACCCTCTCCTAAAATCTCTGTGCTCTCCCTCCCCACAGGATTCTGTGGATGGTGGTTCTATCTGATGGTGGTTGCCTCTGCAGTGGTCCTGCTGTGCGCCTGGCTTACTACTCACAATTACTTGAATCATTTCTGTCATAGGAATTGCATGTATTATACATTGTTCATTCTGTACACATGGCATCCATTGTAGTCTGTCCATCCCGGGAGTGGGATCCCTCCTCTGACGTTCTCCCTAAGGTTTCTTCCCTTTTTTCCCTCTTGTAAGGGTTTTTTCATTTTTTGGGGAGTTTTTCCTGTGCCGATGGTGGGTTTCGGGGCAGAGGATGTCGTATGTGTACAGACTGTAAAGCCCTCTGAGGCAAATTTGTAATTTGCGATTCTGGGCTATACAAAATAAAATGACTTGACTTGACTTGACTCATATAAAGCTAGGTGTAGTTAGCTCAGCTCGTATAAAGTTAGGTGTAGTTAGCTCAGCTCATGTAAAGTTAGTTGTAGTTAGCTCAGCTCATGTAAAGTTAGGTGTAGTTAGCTCAGCTCATATACAGTTAGGTGTAGTTAGCTCAGCTCATATAAAGTTAGGTGTAGTTAGCTCAGCTCATGTAAAGTTAGGTGTAGTTAGCTCAGCTCATAATAAGTTAGGTGTAGTTAGCTCAGCTCATGTAAAGTTAGGTGTAGTTAGCTCAGCTCATATACAGTTAGGTGTAGTTAGCTCAGCTCATGTAAAGTTAGGTGTAGTTAGCTCAGCTCATAATAAGTTAGGTGTAGTTAGCTCAGCTCATGTAAAGTTAGGTGTAGTTAGCTCAGCTCATATGAAGTTAGGTGTAGTTAGCTCAGCTCATATAGAGTTAGGTGTAGTTAGCTCAGCTCGTATAAAGTTAGGTGTAGTTAGCTCAGCTCATGTAAAGTTAGGTGTAGTTAGCTCAGCTCATGTAAAGTTAGGCGTAGTTAGCTCAGCTCATGTAAAGTTAGGTGTAGTTAGCTCAGCTCATGTAAAGTTAGGTGTAGTTAGCTCAGCTCATGTAAAGTTAGGTGTAGTTAGCTCAGCTCATATAAAGTTAGGTGTAGTTAGCTCAGCTCATATAAAGTTAGGTGTAGTTAGCTCAGCTCATGTAAAGTTAGGTGTAGTTAGCTCAGCTCATGTAAAGTTAGGTGTAGTTAGCTCAGCTCATATACAGTTAGGTGTAGTTAGCTCAGCTCATGTAAAGTTAGGTGTAGTTAGCTCAGCTCATGTAAAGTTAGGTGTAGTTAGCTCAGCTCATATAAAGTTAGGTGTAGTTAGCTCAGCTCATATAAAGTTAGGTGTAGTTAGCTCAGCTCATGTAAAATTAGGTGTAGTTAGCTCAGCTCATGTAAAGTTAGGTGTAGTTAGCTCAGCTCATATAAAGTTAGGTGTAGTTAGCTCAGCTCATATAAAGTTAGGTGTAGTTAGCTCAGCTCATGTAAAGTTAGGTGTAGTTAGCTCAGCTCATATAAAGTTAGGTGTAGTTAGCTCAGCTCATATAAAGTTAGGTGTAGTTAGCTCAGCTCATATAAAGTTAGGTGTAGTTAGCTCAGCTCATATAAAGTTAGGTGTAGTTAGCTCAGCTCATATAAAGTTAGGTGTAGTTAGCTCAGCTCATATAAAGTTAGGTGTAGTTAGCTCAGCTCATATGAAGTTAGGTGTAGTTAGCTCAGCTCATATAAAGTTAGGTGTAGTTAGCTCAGCTCATATAAAGTTAGGTGTAGTTAGCTCAGCTCATATAAAGTTAGGTGTAGTTAGCTCAGCTCATATAAAGTTAGGTGTAGTTAGCTCAGCTCATATGAAGTTAGGTGTAGTTAGCTCAGCTCATATAAAGTTAGGTGTAGTTAGCTCAGCTCGTATAAAGTTAGGTGTAGTTAGCTCAGCTCATATGAAGTTAGGTGTAGTTAGCTCAGCTCATATAAAGTTAGGTGTAGTTAGCTCAGCTCGTATAAAGTTAGGTGTAGTTAGCTCAGCTCATATGAAGTTAGGTGTAGTTAGCTCAGCTCATATAAAGTTAGGTGTAGTTAGCTCAGCTCATATGAAGTTAGGTGTAGTTAGCTCAGCTCATATAAAGTTAGGTGTAGTTAGCTCAGCTCATATAAAGTTAGGTGTAGTTGATAGACACCCTGAAAGAGTCTTCCAGTCGTCTTGGTGTCTGAGGGTTGTTATGCTTCTGATGTGTGTCTAGAATAAAGTGCACATGCGTGTGTGTGCGTGCGAGCGAGGGCGGGCTGAGGTCATGGCGTGGGGGGGGTCAGGCGAGGCCACGTAAGGAGCCAGGACCCCCCCACAGCAACGGGGAGGGAGACTAAACTACCGGCTCTGTCCATGCAAATACACCATGAGCGCACCACACCAGTGTGTGTGTGTGTGTGTGTGTGTGCGTGTGTCTGTGTGTGTGTGTGTGTGTGTGTGTGTTGAGGGGGTGAAGGGAGATTCACTTCCCCGCTGAGGCAGATGCGGAACATCTGGACAATCGTCCCAGTGAGAAACAGACGCTGTAAACATGTTCTACACGTTTACAAGACGTGACTTGATGAACCAACGAGTCGCTTTGTGTAACAAATTGGTAAATGTCATTTGAAAGTTAAATGTACATATTTTACTCTCTGATTCAGATTAAGCTTATTTCATAATTTTAAAATGAATTGTTCACTATTGATCTTAATAGATTATTTTTCTTGGTCACAAAAAACGACATTTGTGTCATTTTCCTTTTTATTTGGCATTTGTTGCTTTGCCTTTTGAGTAAAATGGATTTGGGCTTATTGTGCAGGAATGTGTGAGATGTACAGAAATAAAAGTTAGTTTGATGAGACTCTCCATGTGTGTGTGTGTGTGTGTGTGCGTTCGTCCATTGTGAGTCATGTTAGGTGGAATAAGATCGTGTCTCCCCTCAGGTGAAAAGGATGAGAGACACATAAACAGGAACAGTGGTGATTCAGCAAGGTGTGTGTGTGTGCGTGTGTGTGTGTGTGTGTGCGGCTTGTCGGGTGTGTGTCAAACGTGGGCGGACCCCACTGCACCGTTGACACACGGCTCTCCGGTGTGACCTCGGAGGTTGCCGCTGTCCCTGATTGGCTGCCAGCTGCCAGCTCATTAAGCGGCTCGCACAGGGACGCCGTGCCAGAGGACACACTCTCCATTTGTTTCACAACACACGGACACAGTCGCACACACTCTTCAGGGGGCACCGCAGGTATGGCACGCAGCCACGCGCACACACACACACAGACGCACACAGACGCAGCAGAGGGCCCGCGGGGCCTCGTGACCTGGCTGGACTTTGGCTCACCTCGGCCTCACACCGACGTGCCGCTGGCTGGAGGAGCCGCCTGCAGGGTCACGACCCGCCAAGGAGGAACACGGGGAGGACGAAAGGACGAGACAGAGAGGACACAGAAGTAGAGGACAATTGTTCAGTTGGGATGAAACACGTTGAACCGGGTGTCTTACTGTCCGGCTGACTTCTCTGGATTCTGTCACCGATCACTGGTGAGTACGACGAGGTCACGACTCACAGAAGCGAAGGTCGGGGATACGCTGCTAAATGTGCTGTCGTTAGCGTTTAAGTCTTCACATTCATTACTCAAGAAGTACAGACACTCGGTTTTAAAACGACTCCTGTAGAAGTCAAAGTATCAACTCAAGTATAAAAGTACTGGTTTCAAAACTACTTGAAGTATAAAAGTAAAAGTCATGTAAGGGGGAAAATGTCCATTAAGGACAAACTCTTAATGTGTAACATGTCCGTCCGGTACAATATGATCAAAGGTTCCTTCAGATCACGTGACCTGCCGTCCCACTGATTGGACTGCAGTGTCTCCCCAGGTCTACTACGTCACGGTTATAACGGTGGAAACACCGAACCGCTTCGGCCGGTTATCAAAGCATCGGCCAAATGACCCGTTTCAGCCTTTATGAGCAAATACAGGATCCCGTTGTGTTCATTTCTAAAGACACTCATCACTTCATTCAAGTCGCTGCGTTGTGCCACATTCTCAATACAGTCAGAAGAAAACATTCACGACAAACCACGGCCATGAAGATCCTCGTCTACCGTCACGTGGAATGTGCATGGCGCCCAGCTGAGGGCAGCGTGTGGCGCTCCGGATGCTAAATGTTTCTACTTCTCCTCCAACCAATCAAATTCACGCTGTCCGCATGGCGCCGTCCATCAGCACATCCATCCATCAGCACATCCATCCATCAGCACATTCATCCATCAGCACATCCATCCATCAGCACATCCATCCATCAGCACATCCATCCATCAGCACATCCATCCATCAGCACATTCATCCATCAGCACATTCATCCATCAGCACATCCATCCATCAGCACATCCATCCATCAGCACATCCATCCATCAGCACATTCATCCATCAGCACATCCATCCATCAGCACATTCATCCATCAGCACATCCATCCATCAGCACATCCATCCATCAGCACATTCATCCATCAGCACATCCATCCATCAGCACATTCATCCATCAGCACATCCATCCATCAGCACATCCATCCATCAGCACATCCATCCATCAGCACATCCATCCATCAGCACATTCATCCATCAGCACATCCATCCATCAGCACATCCATCCATCAGCACATTCATCCATCAGCACATCCATCCATCAGCACATCCATCCATCAGCACATTCATCCATCAGCACATCCATCCATCAGCACATCCATCCATCAGCACATCCATCCATCAGCACATCCATCCATCAGCACATCCATCCATCAGCACATTCATCCATCAGCACATCCATCCATCAGCACATCCATCCATCAGCACATCCATCCATCAGCACATCCATCCATCAGCACATTCATCCATCAGCACATTCATCCATCAGCACATCCATCCATCAGCACATCCATCCATCAGCACATTCATCCATCAGCACATCCATCCATCAGCACATTCATCCATCAGCACATCCATCCATCAGCACATCCATCCATCAGCACATCCATCCATCAGCACATTCATCCATCAGCACATCCATCCATCAGCACATTCATCCATCAGCACATCCATCCATCAGCACATCCATCCATCAGCACATCCATCCATCAGCACATCCATCCATCAGCACATTCATCCATCAGCACATCCATCCATCAGCACATCCATCCATCAGCACATTCATCCATCAGCACATCCATCCATCAGCACATCCATCCATCAGCACATCCATCCATCAGCACATTCATCCATCAGCACATCCATCCATCAGCACATCCATCCATCAGCACATCCATCCATCAGCACATCCATCCATCAGCACATCCATCCATCAGCACATTCATCCATCAGCACATCCATCCATCAGCACATCCATCCATCAGCACATCCATCCATCAGCACATCCATCCATCAGCACATTCATCCATCAGCACATTCATCCATCAGCACATCCATCCATCAGCACATGGACGATGACAAGCCGGAATGAAAACAAGCCCAGATGAAATAGGAGTAACAGGGTTATCCTGATTCCTGCTGCTAATCGCTAACGTTAGCTTACATGTGATGCTAACTGGCGCTTACAGCTAGCTGGTCCTCGGAAGAGTAACTAGCCACATGATCAAAGCTGTTTCCACCTGAATCCACGAACACAACAACAAATAGTGGCACTTCAATGGTACTTACAACGGCTCTTATCCACAGAGAATGTAAATCTAATTGTTTCATGTTCTTCTGGGTTTGTTTCCTGTAAGTCGCTTTGGATAAAAGCGTCAGATAAATGACGTGTGATGTAAATATGTGCATTGGTGTGTATGTGAAGAGGTCAGATCGGCTTTATTTACTCTTTTAGTAAAGTTAGAAGTGTAGAAATACACAATACATAGTAATAGTGAACTGTAGTGGTCCCTTTGTCACCGAGTCACATCACAGCCTCCGGCACGACTTGTGATGCTGTAAAAATAGTTCAAACAGCACAATGACAGCCTTGTAAACTCTCATCCAACGTGATCTCAAGGCTTTAAAAAGACACTTTTCAGGTCTTTTCCTCATTCTGAAGGTTTTCTTCATTTATAAACACTCCCAATTGCAAACAAGTCAAAAACATTTAAGCAACCAGATTAGCTGGGTATGTTTCATAAAAGTGAGTATTTTTACTGTACTAAAGCGAAGTGGACGTCACTGGACAGTTGTCTCCTTGGGGAAAGTCCTGTTTGTCTCCGTTGGACCTTCTCGCCAGATCGAGTCTCCTCCTCTTAAATCACCTGCACTGTGGATCCAACTTTACACCAAAAGCAACAACGTGCAAAATGTCTACAGACAGCGACCGCTGGCTAAGTCCCGCCCCTCCAAGGCAGGCCGACCAATCATGGCTCTTTAAAATCACGCTAGGTGCTGAAGGTGTGCAGAATGTGCTTTAATCATTATCACTGTGTGAATTTGTGTGTTATTCATACCAGTCCGGTCCATAAATCTCACTACACATCACAGGTGGGATCTCTCAGCTGAAGCACCTCGAAGAACTCGATGAGTCCTCGTGCTTAAAGAGGAGAATCTGCTGGCTGAATTAGCTTAGCGGGGGGGTTTGAGGCCACGACATTTAGACGTTGGCTCTGTCTTTAATTATCTTTATATTTTCTTTCATCTCCTCTTCCTCCCTCTCTGTCGTTCATCTTGTGCCCCGTCTCTCCTTCGCCGTGCGATACTTTCCCACAGCGTTTCTGTCAGTAAGTTACTTACTGACTTCTGCTCCGCGGTGCGTGACGGGAGTACAGGAAGTCCTGCTGACGAGGCAAAGGCCGGCTCAGGAGTCACACACACACACACACACACACACACACACACACACACACACAAAAGTTACTTTACTGACTAAGAGGTTTCAGATACCAAAGACTCTCTGATCTACGTTCCTCTAATTGTAATTCACCAAGACGCCTTGAAAATGACTTTTTTTGGTTTATTTCCATTTCGTTCCCAAACTGCGTTAACAAAGATGTCAAGCAGCACTTAAAAACATATCCTACATGCTTACTTGTTTTTCTATTTTCATTTTAAATGCAGAAGGAGGTTTTTTAATTCTTTAATTGTTCAAATGTTAAGTGCTTATTTCTTCCAACCACTTCAATTTGTAAAAAGTAGGTTCTGCTTTTATTTATACTTAAATGGGCTGCACTTTGAAACACATATTCCGTATGAAATGTGCAATTCAAACAAAGATTTATATTACTAAATATGAAAGACAAACATTTTTATTTGTTGAACATTTATTTGATTGTTTTAAAAAAAATAACATTCATCACAGTAACAGTTCAACCAATAATTACCATCTGCAATAATAATTATACTTGAGACTCCTTTTTTAAAATAAGTTAAGCAATAAAGTTTTTGCCCCCTTCCAGAAACAAGATCATCTTCGTAAAGCTTTTCTACACACAGTGTTGACTACAACCCGACCTTTAAGACTTTAATGTGGACATTGGTAGCGTGACCTCGGCAGGCATTTGGTTGTTTTTGATCGGGTAAAAAACAAGCTTATAGATATGTTCCAGTACACAAAGCTAAGCTACAGTACATGAAGCTACATGTAGCAACAGTACACAAAGCTACATTACATGTAGCTACAGTATATGAAGCTACAGTACATGAAGCTACATGTCGGCCGTAGCGTCCGTGGCCCCCTCCCCCCGTCGGCCGTAGCGTCCGCCCTAAAAAGTTTTCTTGAAACATGAAGCTACATATAGCTACAGTATATGAAGCTATGTGTAGCTACAGTATATGAAGCTACATATAGCTACAGTATATGTAGCTACAGTATATGAAGCTACATGAAGCTACAGTATATGAAGCTGCATGTAGCTACAGTATATGAAGCGACATATAGCTACAGTATATGAAGCTACATGACGCTACAGTATATGAAGCTACATATAGCTACAATATATGTAGCTACAGTATATGAAGCTACATGTAGCTACAGTATATGAAGCTACATGAAGCTACAGTATATGAAGCTATGTGTAGCTACAGTATATGAAGCTACATGACGCTACAGTATATGAAGCTACATATAGCTACAATATATGTAGCTACAGTATATGAAGCTACATGTAGCTACAGTATATGAAGCTACATATAGCTACAGTATATGAAGCTATGTGTAGCTACAGTATATGAAGCTACATATAGCTACAATATATGTAGCTACAGTAATTGGAGCTACATGAAGCTACAGTATATGAAGCTACATGAAGCTACAGTATATGAAGCGACATATAGCTACAGTATATGAAGCTACATATAGCTACAGTATATGAAGCTACATGTAGCTACACTATATGAAGGTACATGAAGCTGCAGTATATGAAGCTACATATAGGTACAGTGCACATAGCTACGCTACAGTACATGTGGCTACAGTACACACAGCTATGCTACAGTACACAAAGCTAAATGTAGCTACAGTACATGTAGGTTACTCCAGTGTTAATAACGTTTGATTCAAAGGATTACAGTAACGTCTTTAGGCTGTCGAGGCCTTCGGTTTCCAGTGATTGTCCCAGCGTATGAATCCAATGTGCCCCCCCCGATGATGACTTCTCAGTCGACGTCCGAGGCCAGTCCTCCATTGGTGGACCCAAAGGATCCCAGCAGCCAGTTGATGGCTGTCGACTTGTGAGAGGACGCCCCCAGTCTGACGAATTTATGAAATCCAGCTTTTAGCATCGCAACAAAACGTCCTCCCGACGGGATTTCACTTTGGTCGTTTCCGTGACGACGAAAGCAGCGAAGTCGGACCGGCGACTCTCGGGTCCGTCCTCCACCCAACGGTCTCCTCCGCGTCGCTTTGACTCGGGTCGTCTCGCTTTAGCTTCACCTGTAGGAGGTCACAGGATATGCAAATCAGCTGATTTACTCTTAAATAAACTCCTTAATGTCTTCTGACTGCGTCCCATGTTCAGTATTCTCTCTGCCTCAGTGTTTTACTACAATGTGATAATTAATACATAATTACATATTTATTGACAAATACTGGACATACTTTCTTCATTTTAGTCTTTTAAAGTCAATTTTAAAGCAGTGGTAAAGATGTTGACCTTCAAATGCCAGAAAACCGTATTATAAATATATTAATAGATGTACGGTGTATATTTATATATATATATATATAAATCGATATATAGCTATATACATATCAGGCCTGACTTAATTCTCTCCACACCTCATCGCTCTCCTCTCACCTGCAGCTCTACATGATCACGGCCCTCATGGCGGCCTTGCTGATGCGCTTGCTGTGCTTCCTGCGGCGCCGAGGCGACGCTGGGCGGAACGGCGCCCGGCGGGCCGAGAGCGGGCCGGGGGCCGAGGTGGAGAGGCCTGAGGAGGGACCAGGAGAAGGAAAAGAGTTACCACAGACGTGTCCTCCAGCAGCTGGGACCACAGCGGCAGGTGGGCGGAGCTCTTTCTGGCCGTCACCTGCTTGAAAGCCGGTCGGCTTCGTTCTCCGCTGAGGATGATGTGGACGAAAATGGGTCCGGTGATCCGGCTCCGTCTGAATCATCTGCAGAACTTTGTGTCTCCTCTCTTCCTCCGTTAAATGGCCGACCCCGCGGCTCTGTTCTGAGTCTTTGTCCGGCCCCCGATTGGCCGGCTCGGCGTCCCCAGAGTCCCTGCTATTGGCCGAGCCGCTCTCCTCCCTCCCTTCGGTCTGTCTCGTGACCTCCGTTGTTCTCCTGCTGGTCACCGACGCCGCGGGAGAGGCGGGGCTCGATTTAAGCTTGGGCGGCCGAGTCGGGGTGCCGGGCGGCGTGCCGGGCGGCGTGCCGGCGTCGGACTGCGGCGCGTCCAGCCAGCGCCGCCCCCCCGGCGCTTGATCCTCTGCCCCGCCGCGGTGGAGGCGTTGCTGCCCGCGCAGGTGCTCCGCGTGCACGCCACTCTCCTCCCGGCTCCCGGCGTACCCGCTCCCGTGCCCGGCCTGGGGGGGCCCGCCTCCCATGACGCTGTGCTCCGCCCGGGCCTCGGAGGGCCCCAGGTGCGTCCAGTGCACCAGCTGGGTGTAGCCGCCCTGCTGCCACCGCCCGACCGCCGGGTCGCGCTCCTCGGGCCCGTAGGCCTGCTGGTTGTGCTTCAGGTCGTCGTGGCGATGGAGGTCAGCCTTGGAGTCGCGGGTCTTGGGCGGGGGGTCCGGGCGGACGGTCCGGGGGAGAGGCAGCGGAGGCTGCAGCGGCACAGGTGGGAGGGGGCGTGGGTGGGTCTGCATGGGGACGGAGGGGGAGGAAGGAGGTTGGCACCTGCAGCTGACGTGGTCCTCCACGGAGATGATGGCCTTCTCATATTGGACTTTCCTGTTGACGTACCGGATCTTTGTCACCTGAAGAAGAGAATATTATCTTTTGTAAAACATCCTATCGTAGCGATTAGCCTCTTAGCTTAAATTAGCACTAATCCCACATACCTGCAGGTATCGGGTGGAGGAGAGGGTGGGGACGCACTGCAGCACCCAAGTGTTGCAGCAGCCCGAGCAGCGCTGCACCTCCACGCAGGCCGGCCACAGCAGGAAGTTGGCGCTGGACCTCTCCACCTTCATCACCTCCGTCCGCACTTTACACGTCGCCTGCTGGGCCTGCTGCGCCTCCACTGTGGGCGGGGGGGGCGGATGGGGGGGAGAAAGGGGAGAAGGTGGTGGGTCAGTTTTTAAATGGCATCAGGAATTAGACTAGAAGACACAGGAAGGGACAGGAATAGAAGCGGGGCCCACCGAGGCTTCTGCCCAACCGCCTGTGGGTGTGGTTGGCGTGCGCGTCGTGCTCGTCTTCTTCCTCCTCTGGAGACAAAGACACAAACTCGTTAATTCATTTGAGGAACGGCGAGCAGGAACCCGCCAGGCCGTCTGCCCCCCCGACTTCTTCACCATTTTCTGCAGCGATCTGGCCGCTGTCAGAGAGATGCTAAATATAGCTCATGAGTTCTCTCACACGCGGCGTTACTTCATGCTGCCGCCCCTCGGTGCTAATTATAACCTGCTCAGCGTGTGTGTGTGTGTGTGTGTTTAATTGCCTCTCAGCCCTAATTAACGGCCCGGTGCCAGATACTCTCTAATGTATCCGTGCATTAATCTGTGTGTTACGGCTACTTCCTCTTCCACGGGCGACCCGTTGCATTGTGGGAAAGGCCTACTTAGGGACGGTTGTCCTCAGTGTGCAGGGTCCTGTGCCGACCTCGGCTTGTCCGATGTCACGCGGTTATTCTCTCTGATTCAAAGGAAACGTTATGGGTACGAATGCTCCGGTTACCTGGTAACCAGGTGACACACATAAGTGTCAGGGGGGAATTAATGAAAATACATATTTCATATAAATGCTTGTGAGGATCGAGTTGATGGATGAACTCGTGGGAG
>NC_135696.1:22536114-22548614 GCF_964276395.1 Gasterosteus aculeatus | reverse complement strand
AGAACAACTTCTGAGCATTTTCTACTTTCATTTTCCTCAGTTTAAGGAACTTAGCGGTTCAGGCCGTTAACATTTGCACTCACAAGTTCCTCTTCGAAGTGTCAGGTTCTGTCGTCATCCAAGAGTACTGTACAGAGTACTTTACAGAGTACTTCTAGAGTACACTACGTCTTGTACCAGTGTACCTCTTCATTAACAGTTGGCGGATCTTCTGCATTTACTCTGTTGGATGATGAACATTCGGGGACATCCAGATCTCACTGCTACTCCACAGAGACGAGACCGGCCTGAAGCAGAAGGTCTTCACCCCGTCACCAGTCTATGTCTGAGTCGTTGTCTTTACCTACACAGTGTTTCACTGTGTGAAGTAGTTCCTTGTTGTGCAGATGGATGTGTGTGTGTGTGTGTGTGAACACGTGCTGCTGGGAAATCGTACCGATGTCTGAGGAGCATTTACTGATGTTTGTGAACTGTGAGGAAACAGGAAACGCTCACGTGCACTAAAAGCCCAAAAAATGTTAAATGAGAGAAGGCAGTTATTAATGATCTGAGAACCTCCTTCATTGTCCGTCTGTCCGTCTGTCTGTCCGTCTGTCCTTCTGTCTGTCCTTCTGTCTGTCTGTCTGTCTGTCTGTCCTTCTGTCTGTCTGTCTGTCTGTCCGTCTGTCCCTCTGTCTGTCTGTCCATGGCAAAGATATACGTCCCTCATGCTGCACAGTCACAGAGGTAGAACTGGATAGACTGATGGACATGTTGCTACATGCACACACACACACACACACACACACACACGCACGTCTCAGGAGACAGAACATGAACATCAGCCTCCTGTTTGCACTCACAGCTCACATGTCCATCAAGGTGATGACCTCATGGCCCAAAACAACACACACACACACACACACACACACACACACACACACACACACACACACACGTCAGACTCAACTCGTGTCGTCATTATAGAGCAGACTGACTAAAGGCACCTTCAGACACGAGTCGATGAGTCGAACAGCGTCTGCATGTTATTTCCGCCTTTGTATAAATCACCACTTGTAATTCACTTAGTTCCCCCGTGACTGGATGACCAGTTTCTGTCGGTCCCCCCTCCCCGAGTAGAGGTCATACCTCCCCCCCTCGCGTCTTACCTCAGCGCCGCCGAGCCGCAGCCGGGCTGCAGAGAGCGCGGCCAGCAGCAGGACCGCGGACCTCATGGTGTCCAGCCTGAGGAGCCGCAAGCGACCGGCTGGGCATCGAGCACCTCGGCGTCCGAATCCTACGGACCCCCCCCCCCCCCCCCCCCCCCCGAGCCTCGTCCCGGTGTCGCACCGTACAACAGCCCCCCTCCTCCTGTGAAGTGTGTCACCGTCCTGCACGCGTCTGACTGCGTGCACGCCGCTGTCCCAAGCGCGCTCAGCAGACGTCGAGGGCGCGTAACGCAGCGCGTTCCGTTACGCGCCGGTCCGATCCCGGCAGGTCCGCGGTGAGTCCAAATGTCTCCAAACCTATAATCTATGATTAGAATCACGAATCCACCTGCGGGTCTGCGTCCATGTCCAAACTCCAGGGGGGATCGAATCCCTCCGGCTGGATGGATCAGCAACGCGGCATCTCCATCGGGCCGTGCGTAAAAGCCTGGTTCCGCTTTGGAGCGGCGCGCTCTGCGTAACGCGCTCTCTCACTCCGCATCGACGGCAAGTGGCCGCTTTTATCTAAGCGTGCCTCTCTCCTATAGCTCCTCCCTGCGCGTCTCTGCCCCTGCGGGCCCCCCCATGCCCCCCATGCCCCCCCCCCACGTGTCTCCGTCCTCCTGCTCCGGATCGGCTCGTTCTCGCCTCTCGCGCGTCTCCTCTCTGGTTGCGTCTCGAGCAGTGAGACGCTTCTTTCCCAGCACAGCAGCGGAGCCTCCCTCCACAAGTTTCAAGCTTCAAGTCACACAGAGAAGAGCCGAAACGTACCGGAAACGGGGTGGCTTTCTCTTCAAAATAAAACATAATTGCATGAAAATGTCATGAATCTCTCCCAGCAGAGCAAACACAACTAAATGTTTGGTAATTAAGTCAACAGCAGATTCACATTATTTAAAAGATATTACAAAATAACATCTGATTGCATCCCAAAGATATGCTATTTTAAACAAACTAAAACTAAAATCAACCCTAAGAATTATCCTTCAACGTGATAACTGAAGCGGCCTCTGAAGGAATATGTTGGAAATATCGTAGCTGTGAACTCTGAATCATCTCTTTCTGTCAGGAGGGAGATTTGACCCAACACACAGAGATCACACAGGGCTGATAATCTGTAGGAGGGGTTTCAATGGAAGGGGACAGCCGGGCGAGGAGCCGGAGGGACGGAGGCACGGCAGGCCAGAGCGGGGACAGCAGAATCTGGGTTAGACACAAGAACCGTATGAATACTCAAAGTCTTGGGGAGCCAGGATACGAAGTCGAGTTACCACGCAGGGGGCCGCTGGAGAAGCAGACAGCCCGGGTTTAAATACTGGAGGGGTGAATCGTGGAATGGAGATCAGCTGTGTGGGGACGGTCCAGGATGACCGGCCACGCCTGTGGTAGGTGGAGACAAACAGCACAGACAGACACACAAAAGGACGGTACGAACACACAGGACGGGGAGGGACCAGCAGCTGACCCGCAGCACCTTCCACCTCAGATAGGATTCTCTTTAGTTTAGGACATTTTATTGTGACAGGTCCGTACAGGAAGTGCTGCTAGTGCTTTGCTGACTTGATTCGGGTCCTCGTGTCTCAGAGCTCTTGTTCCCCTCTGAAGGCCGAGCTCACCACCTTCCTTATTTGGAGCAAGGAGACTTTAGCACCCATGGGTGCCCTCAGAGGAAGCCCTCCCTCATGTCTGAATGCGCCGGAGGACATTGAGCTCATGTGAAATGTCTCAGGGAGATAACAGGTCTCTGATCAGGATTCATGTGTTCACGTCTGACTCCACCTTTAGGACACGTGACGTCGTCGTAAATGCATCACACATCAGATCCAAATCAACTGGATCCTCATCTGAAGAGCTTCTGGTTCTGGTTCTCCCCGTCCCCCGTAAAATAGTCAATTACGTCATCACTAATTTCTTTAAAGGGCCGGGGGGGGGGGGGGGGGGGGGACAGGATGGAGCTCTTCCTCTCACTAATGACTGCGCTGTGAGTGTGTGTTAGACCACCGGAAAGGGTATCGGGTTCACTGAGGGTCCCCTCTTCATCAGAAGATCCTCCTGAGGTTTAGCGCTTCAAACCCCCCCCCCCCCCCCCTCCACGCCGCTTCCCTGTGGGACCGTAAGGTGGATTCATGCTGTCACAGCTCGTGCTCTTTGACCTCGCGTTTTCATCCAATCACACGTTCAGACATTGATCCTCAGGTGCTGCAGCTCTTTTCCGACGTTTCTTTCTAGACGTCTCCTGTGACTAAGATGGTCTCTTTTTCCTCACAGCACAACACACAGCGTTTCATAGGAGAAGCACTGTGCGCTGAGAGCAGATGTCAATGTTGCTATGACAACAATGTGTTGACAACTTCATCGTCATGGAGCTTCAGAGCGGTTCATACTGAGACTGTCTGATTGTGTCCTCTACTTCCCCTTTTAGACCTGGACGTGTGTGTGTGTGTGTGTGTGTGTGTGTGTGTGTGTGTGTGTGTGTATGTGTGAGTGTTAATTAACTTCCTGTCCGGTATCATGATCTAATTAATGGAGTGACGTTCTGTCCTCCCCCAGCAGGCCTCAGTGCTCCCAGCTGGGTTCAAGCTCCGGTCTCCAGTCTGTACATGAGGTCAGATCCAGCGGCAGCAGCGGACCGCTTCAGATCCAGCGTCAGCAGCGGACCGGTTCTGATCCAGCGGCAGCAGCGTACCGCTTCTGATCCAGCGGCAGCAGCGGACCGGTTCTAATCCAGCGGCAGCAGCGGACCGGTTCAGATCCAACGTCAGCAGCGTACCGGTTCTGATCCAGCGTCAGCAGCGGACCGGTTCAGATCCAGCGGCAGCAGCGTACCGGTTCTGATCCAGCGTCAGCAGCGGACCGGTTCAGATCCAGCGGCAGCAGCGTACCGGTTCTGATCCAGCGTCAGCAGCGTACCGGTTCAGATCCAGCGGCAGCAGTGGACCGGTTCTGATCCAGCGGCAGCAGCGGACTAGCAGCCGCGATTACAATGAGCTCTACATTTTTCAAATGAAAACTAATTGAATCATTGCTTGGAGGCCATCTGACCTTGGTACTGACCCGGCGGTGTCTGAGAGGCCGGGGGCCTTCACAGTGAAAGGGCAACTGCAGAGACGAGCTGAGTCTGGAGATTTAGATGATGTCATCGCCGCATCAGAAAAGGAATAAGGTGATTTATTCACATAAACCCCAATTATTACACATGCGTCCATAAGTAATGTTTCCACCAATTAACATTATGTAAAAAGAAAGAAAATGACAATTGAGGTTGAAATCAACAACTTCCAAAGAGGCGTGCGATGCTTTAGTTCTCCCAACATCGGCTGGACCGAGGAGCCCCTAACGTGAGCAGCTCAGCTGGTTCCTCTCCATACGTGAGGACTGGTTCCTCTCCATACGTGAGGGCTGGTTCCTCTCCTTCTACGTGAGGGCTGGTTCCTCTCCATACATGAGGGCTGCTTCCTCTCCTTCTACGTGAGGGCTGGTTCCTCTCCTTCTACCTGAGGGCTGGTTCCTCTCCATACGTGAGGGCTGGTTCCTCTCCTTCTACGTGAGGGCTGGTTCCTCTCCTTCTACGTGAGGGCTGGTTCCTCTCCTTCTACCTGAGGGCTGGTTCCTCTCCTTATGTGAGGGCTGGTTCCTCTCCTTATGTGAGGGCTGGTTCCTATCCATACGTGAGGACTGGTTCCTCTCCATACGTGAGGGCTGGTTCCTCTCCGTCTACCTGAGGGCTGGTTCCTCTCCATACGTGAGTGCTGGTTCCTCTCCTTCTACCTGAGGGCTGGTTCCTCTCCGTCTACGTGAGGGCTGGTTCCTCTCCATACGTCAGGGCTGGTTCCTCTCCTTCTACGTGAGGGCTGGTTCCTCTCCGTCTACGTGAGGGCTGGTTCCTCTCCGTCTACGTGAGGGCTGGTTCCTCTCCTTCTACGTGAGGGCTGGTTCCTCTCCTTCTACGTGAGGGCTGGTTCCTCTCCTTCTACGTGAGGGCTGGTTCCTCTCCTTCTACCTGAGGGCTGGTTCCTCTCCTTATGTGAGGGCTGGTTCCTATCCATACGTGAGGACTGGTTCCTCTCCATAAGTGAGGGCTGGTTCCTCTCCGTCTACCTGAGGGCTGGTTCCTCTCCTTCTACCTGAGGGCTGGTTCCTCTCCGTCTACCTGAGGGCTGGTTCCCCTCCTTCTACGTGAGGGCTGGTTCCTCTCCGTCTACGTGAGGGCTGGTTCCTCTCCATACGTGAGTGCTGGTTCCTCTCCTTCTACGTGAGGGCTGGTTCCTCTCCGTCTACGTGAGGGCTGGTTCCTCTCCTTCTACCTGAGGGCTGGTTCCTCTCCTTATGTGAGGGCTGGTTCCTCTCCTTATGTGAGGGCTGGTTCCTATCCATACGTGAGGACTGGTTCCTCTCCATACGTGAGGGCTGGTTCCTCTCCGTCTACCTGAGGGCTGGTTCCTCTCCATACGTGAGTGCTGGTTCCTCTCCTTCTACCTGAGGGCTGGTTCTTCTCCGTCTACGTGAGGGCTGGTTCCTCTCCATACGTCAGGGCTGGTTCCTCTCCTTCTACGTGAGGGCTGGTTCCTCTCCGTCTACGTGAGGGCTGGTTCCTCTCCGTCTACGTGAGGGCTGGTTCCTCTCCTTCTACGTGAGGGCTGGTTCCTCTCCTTCTACGTGAGGGCTGGTTCCTCTCCTTCTACCTGAGGGCTGGTTCCTCTCCTTATGTGAGGGCTGGTTCCTATCCATACGTGAGGACTGGTTCCTCTCCATAAGTGAGGGCTGGTTCCTCTCCGTCTACCTGAGGGCTGGTTCCTCTCCTTCTACCTGAGGGCTGGTTCCTCTCCGTCTACCTGAGGGCTGGTTCCCCTCCTTCTACGTGAGGGCTGGTTCCTCTCCGTCTACGTGAGGGCTGGTTCCTCTCCATACGTGAGTGCTGGTTCCTCTCCTTCTACGTGAGGGCTGGTTCCTCTCCGTCTACGTGAGGGCTGGTTCCTCTCCTTCTACCTGAGGGCTGGTTCCTCTCCGTCTACGTGAGGGCTGGTTCCTCTCCTTCTACCTGAGGGCTGGTTCCTCTCCGTCTACGTGAGGGCTGGTTCCTCTCCTTCTACCTGAGGGCTGGTTCCTCTCCGTCTACGTGAGGGCTGTTTCCTCTCCTTCTACCTGAGGGCTGGTTCCTCTCCATACGTGAGGACTTGTTCCACGTTTTTCCAGATTTGTTTGAGGTTTTAGAACCTATTTTTGTCTGTCACTGCGACCTCCCCTCCTCCCCACTTTGATCTGAGTGGTGGTTGGTGGGATTTCCCCTTAAATCTCAGGATGAGTCCCCCCCACCTTTTTCTACCCCGTTCTCCTGTGATCGTCTCTGGTCTTCATCAAGCATTGGTCTTCACCCCCCCTCTCTTTGTCTGTTTGGGATCTTTCATGTTCTTGTGTGTGATGTTCTTTCTTTATGGAGCAACAGAAGCCGTTCAGGCAGTATTCTGATGTTCTGACAGGGCAGCGCAGTGAAGCTTGAGGGAGGGGGGAGTCCAGCTGACAGGTCCCAGGTGAAGAGCCCAACCGCACATCTGGAAACTGCTGCAGTGAAGCTTCTCTCCCCTTCGTCCTCTACACGGATAGTTTAACACAACGAGCTCATTATGCAACAAAGAAGAAGAAGAAAACACACACAAGCTGCTGTGAAAAAAGAACACACGGGGGAGTAATAGCAGAACCCCCCCCAACACACACACACACACACACACACACACACACACACACAAACGCACACAAACGCACACAAAACTTCCCCACAAGTTGACATCTGGGGACGATCTGTCTCATCTGACGAGCTTCATCATCTACGCACACTGGGAGAAGTTTCTGGATCTGAGAAAGATCCTTATGGGTCAGAACTGTGGGCAGGTGAGGTGAGGTGAGGGGGGGTGAGGTGAGGTGAGGTGAGGTGAGGTGAGGTGAGGTGAGAGGGGGTAATAATAAAATAATAAGATATAATAAGAAGAGGGTCGGATGAAGCAAAGAGAGAAAGAACAACACTGGGGGGGAACCACTGCGAGGTCAAACTATTTCTGGAATGCACCTTTGGTTAAAGTCTAACCAGGACAACACACACACACACTATAACACACAGTACACAATAGGGGGCGTTGGGTTTCTACTCCGGGGACAGGTGGGGTCCATGTCACGGGGAACAACGGGGGCAGGAGGAGTCGGGCTGAAATGGTTGTCTCAAACGGCGATGTGGACATGGGAGGGGAGGAGGAGGGGCTTAAGGTCCCCCACCTGGGGGGCGGGACGAGGAGCATCGGGGTCTGAGTCCTTTGGACTCCTCAGGTGGGACGCTCACCGGTAGGTACGGGGTGGGGAGGCTAAACACTGTCTCCGTCTGTCTCTGTCTGTCTCTTGTCCCACTGAAGGATTCATGGTGAGGAGCAGCTAACAGCAGGAAGCTGAGGATCGGGTTCCATTCATCTCTTTGCCTTTCAAGATGCTCTACACACACACACACACACACACACACACACACACACAACCCCCCTCTAGAGGCTCTGTAATGTTCCGCCGTGCAGGTGTGTGTTAATCTCCTAAATCCATGAAACCAGCAATCCGGATCTTCATACCACCTGAGATCAGTGGAGCAGCCGACAGGTACACACACATAATACATTAAGTGGTACATTAAGTACATATATATATATGTTCTGTAACATACGGGGGCTTTAAAGCCGATACTGAGGGAGTTTAGTCCATGTTGTAACAACCTGAAGCTTCTTTAATATCATATTATACCCTTAGACAGGTTTTGTCCGATTGCTTAGGCACAAAAATGTCAAATAACACAGTTAGTGAAACGTGAGACTCACAACTATGAGCACATTCTCTGCCTCACACTATTTGCAAATCACTAAACACACTTTTCTACATTAGACGTTTTAGATTATGTCACTTTACTGCCTTGAAAAATGCCACATGTGACGACATTGATGAAACACGGGCGTCACGTGTGCAGCACACATACAACCAGCTGTAAACACTGTAAAGAGGCAGCAGATCAAACATGGAAGGTAATGTTGCAGGAAGAGGGAGAGTGAGGATGAGGAGGGATGCAGCTTGGCGAAGAAATGAGGCCTTGGAATTATTTTTTTCTCTATTTCATTTGCTGTATGTTTTCTTTTGTGTCCACAAATGTATTTGCTGTGTTTACAGGATTCAATTTCAAATCTGTTCTTATTTTCTCTACAAAATGGAACCTTTACATAGTGTACGTGGACTTCCATCCATGTGCAAACCTCTTGTCCTGCACGCAGAAAGTCACGGGGGGCTGGAGTCCGTCCCAGCCATCTTCAGGCCATAGACGGGTTCATCCTGGACTGGTCACCAGCCGATCACCCTGATCCCCAGAGCAGGTCTGTGGACTGTGGGAAGAAGCCGGAGAACCCGGAGAGAACCACGCAGACACGGGGAGAACATGCAGACCACACAGAAAGGCCTCTGGGCGGAGTGGAACCAGGACCTTCTTGCTGTGAGGCGACAACCCGCCACCGTGCCGCCCGACATGCACACAATGTGGAGGAATACAATATATATTGTCACTGTGTGCAGTACTGGTGTTGTGTTTGGTCGACATGAAAGATTTGAGGTGTTCGGCTACTTGTGTGTCTAGTTGTGTGAATCGTGTGTTGGGTTTTGACAATTTGAGCCCTGTTCTCAAAATTGTGCCTGAGCAATTGGAAAAAACTGTAATATAATAGTTACACTTAGATTGAGGAGGAAGAGGAGGAGAAGAAGGTGGTGGAGGAGGAAGAGGAGGAGGAGGAGGAGGAAGAGGAGGAGAAGAAGGTGGTGGAGGAGGAAGAGGAGGAGGAGGTGGTGGAGGAGGAAGAGGAGGAGGAGGAAGAGGAGAAGAAGGTGGTGGAGGAGGAAGAGGAGGAGGAGGAAGAGGAGGAGAAGAAGGTGGTGGAGGAGGAAGAGGAGGAGGAGGAAGAGGAGGAGAAGAAGGTGGTGGAGGAGGAAGAAGAGGAGGAAGAGGAGGAGAAGAAGGTGGTGGAGGAGGAAGAGGAGGAGGAGGTAGAGGAGAAGAAGGTGATGGAGGAGGAAGAGGAGGAGGAAGAGGAGAAGAAGAAGGTGGTGGAGGAGGAAGAAGAGGAGGAAGAGGAGGAGAAGAAGGTGGTGGAGGAGGAAGAAGAGGAGGAAGAGGAGGAGAAGAAGGTGGTGGAGGAGGAAGAGGAGGAGGAGGTAGAGGAGGAGAAGAAGGTGATGGAGGAGGAAGAGGAGGAGGAAAAGGAGAAGAAGAAGGTGGTGGAGGAGGAAGCGGAGGAGGTCTGGTTCATGTGTTAATTCCATTCGTTGGATTGTTGTGGTTGAAGTTAGGAAACAAGGAACGAGAGAGAGGAGGAGAGCGAGGAGGGAAGGGATCTAGGATGAAATGATGGAGAAGGAGACGGCCTGAAGCAGGAAAGGAGGTGAGAAGATGAAGGAAGGTACAAGGGAGAATAAGAACAATGGCGGAGGACTACAAGCAAAGGGAAGGAAATAAGGTGGCGACAGGGGAATGAAGCTGAAGGTGAGACCTCACTAGGGAAGATGGGAAGGAAGGATAGAAGGGGGAGAAGTGAAGGAGACAAGGGAAAGGAAAGAGGGGAGAAAAGAGCCTCAGCTCCGCCCCTTCAGCGCTCGCTGTGTTAACGTGTGTGTTGTGTGACGCAGTGTGTGGTTTTGTCGTCTGCTTGTCATAACACACACACTGAGGTTACACAATCACCAGGATAATCTCCTCTGGCTGCTGTTCACACTAGAAGATGAACACACACATGTTTCTGCTCCTCTAATCCGCGACCTTCACAAGACGCCGTCCATCCCATAGTCCTCTGCCGTGGTCACCAGCACGGAGGAACCTTCAGTGACCTCCGTGCTAAGACTTCACACTGTATGCGAGTAAACTCCTCTGGACCTGGACAACAGCGGTCCAGAACCACCGGGCCCTGGACCGGTACCGGGCTGGCAACAAAGCGCAGAATACAAGCATCTTTCTTTGAGAGGTGTAAAAGGCCCTGAGGAGACAGAGAAGAAGACAACTTCAAAGAAAAGACACTTCATTTAACAGGAAGTACTTCAAATACAGGTTAATCAGGTCGGGTGATTCTCATGAGTTATATGGACGCATGTTTTCATGCCGATCGTACGTGTTTATCCTCCACACCTTGAAGACACCTGAAAGTGAAGTCACAGCTTCACGTCTTAAAGCTGCATTCTGTGTAGTGACCAGCAGGGGGCGACTCCTCTGCTCCCATAGACGTCTATGAGGAAATGACTGTACTTCTCTGTAGTGACCAGCAGGGGGCGACTCCTCTGCTCCCATAGACGTCTATGAGGAAATGACTCTACTTCTCTGTAGTGACCAGCAGGGGGCGACTCCTCTGCTCCCATAGACGTCTATGAGGAAATGACTCTACTTCTCTGTAGTGACCAGCAGGGGGCGACTCCTCTGCTCCCATAGACGTCTATGAGGAAATGACTCTACTTCTCTGTAGTGACCAGCAGGGGGCGACTCCTCTGCTCCCATAGACGTCTATGAGGAAATGACTCTACTTCTCTGTAGTGACCAGCAGGGGGCGACTCCTCTGCTCCCATAGACGTCTATGAGGAAATGACTCTACTTCTCTGTAGTGACCAGCAGGGGGCGACTCCTCTGTTCCCATAGACGTCTATGAAGAAATTACTCTACTTCTCTGTAGTGACCAGCAGGGGGCGACTCCTCTGCTCCCATAGACGTCTATGAGGAAATGACTCTACTTCTCTGTAGTGACCAGCAGGGGGCGACTCCTCTGCTCCCATAGACGTCTATGAGGAAATGACTCTACTTCTCTGTAGTGACCAGCAGGGGGCGACTCCTCTGCTCCCATAGATGTCTATGTGTGATCCCGGGAGCATTACAGTTTTTTACGGTTGACACATTTCTCAATACTTAGATCACTTTTTCAAAACTCTTCACATGTGAAAAAATCACTTTGGTGCCTTGCTGTCAGTTTACATTGTAGTAAAGTAAAAAATTTGATTAAACCCTATAACCCGTAAATAAAAAAGTTTAGTTTAATTGAGCAAAGTATTTTTTTTTTATTCATTAGAATGAAAAAAATCACATTAAATGAACAGCAGCTTTGTTTCGCTTTTTTCAGTGCACAGTGAGCACAACAGAAGCACATGTAATCACATGTAAACCGAGGATCGGTTATCGTTGCTTTGGCACCAAACGCATTCAATCACTACATCTTTCAATTTACATCATTTCAACAACCGCCGAAACTCTGTGTACCTGCAGGCCAGTTTGCACACACGTACATACTGTTTTAAACCGTTAAACTTCTGTTCAAAACAATAAGATAATACAACGCTGAACGTCTCCTTGCGTTCCTCCGTGATCTCTATGGAAGGGTTGTGCCGGGTGAGGAAAGGGACGCAGAGAGAAGACTTCAGCCAACACTTATAGTCGTATGGGACAATGTGGCGTTTCACCGTCCCAGAATGGTGTCCACCTTACTCTCCATCCCTCAACCCCATAGAGGGATTCTTTCCCTCATGAAGGTGGACGGTTCATGGCCACCGCCCACATGATCAAATGTCCCTCCTGGACGCAATGGACATGTCAGCAGGAGACGGCCAGGGATGGATCAGGGATGGATCAGGGATGGATCAGGGATGGATCAGGGATGCCAGAAAGTTCTGTCCCAGGTGTGTTAACCTGATGACATGAGATGTGATGTGGATGAGAAGCTGTAGCCGAATAGAGAAGACCGAGTAGATCAGCATCACTACTGTATCAGGACCAGTGGATGGTGTCTTTACAAATTCTTGTGTTTTGGAATTACTCCGTGCAAACAAATAAAAAATGAATAAAGGACATGAAATACATTGAAGCATTCTGCATCATGTCTGATTCATTCCAGTAACATTTATTGACGTGTCCTTGTTTTACACAAGAAAACATTGTATAAGCTTCATGTTGTTAGTGTTTGTCAGGTCGTTGTGTTGTGGGTGACAAAGTGTGTTTGTTGGCTCAACCTGTTCTGATAGAATGAGTTGATTTGAGACACGAATGAAGGGTTTAGGTAGTTTTAGTGCATTTTGAATGTGAAATGAACCGATGAGGCGAGCTGGACGTTGGTGAGGAGAACTGTGTGAAGAGTTTAGAAAAGTGTTGAGAAATGTGTCCTAGCGACTGTAAAAAACTGTAGATAAGAACCATTATAAGTCCAGTGTAAGTGCTGCAGGTAGTTAGTGTGTTAGTGGAGGTAGAGTCTGAAGAGGTGTGTCTTTAGTCTGAAATCACACAAC